>NW_010310080.1:3154-25331 GCF_000700745.2 Antrostomus carolinensis | reverse complement strand
TCCAACCCCACCATGCTGGGATTCTGTGACATTCAGTCAACTTCACGTCTTTGTGTGGGAGTTGGACAAGGATGACCTACAACCACCGCTGCTCCAAGCTCCCCTAACATGCCCCACTTTCTACAAACAGTGGGAACAGATGCATCACCCATGAGAGGTGCCAGCCAGCTTTGTCGAAGGGGAGGGCGCTGCGAGGGTGTTCAGGAGACTGAAGCACACGTCGTCCTTTCTGCTGATGAACAATCGCTCCTGACACCACTGGGGTTTGCCACCTGCCCTGTTCGCAGCTGCAGCGTCTCCTTCCATCTCCCACGCACCGTCCTCTCTCTTGCACGCAAGCGGGGCTGCCCCAACAGCTCATTCCTTGTTTTCCTTGCTATGCCGTGGCATAACGGAGGTGGCTGCCAAGCCAGCAGCTGTCCTCTAGTCTTTTCATAAACTGCTAGATCTGATTTACAGAATCCCCGGCTCTTCCCTGCTGAAATCTCGGAGGATGTGCACTGCAGCTCCTTTCAGCTTGGGTACAATTCCCTTTTCTTGAGCTGTATCCCATGAATGTGCCTCTGTCCCGTGTGCCTTGCCAGCAGCTTCTGCACAGCCCAACGCTGGATGGATCTAGTTGTTCAGTGCATTATCACTGATGCAATCTTTTCCTCCTATGGAAAGTGAGAATGAATTTGCCTAAATTAAGCAGTTGTAGTCGCCTGTAAGGATAAAGCTTCCTTTCTCCTTTGAGCTGCTTTTGCACTAAGACTGCCATAATTGTGGTTTTTCTCCTATGTTTACCAGCATAGGAAAGAATGTGTGATTGGGATCTTATGGTACTTAACAGCTTGAGATTTTTCCCATGAACTGTTCAAATGAATATAGTTGGACTTTTAGCACCTTCTTCCCACTTCTCTATGGGGTTGAAGACAGTCAGAACAGAGAGAAAACACTCCCTTGAGCGTGGAGTTTCAAACTCGATGATCTTGATGTGCAGACTCTTGTCAGTACTGGTGCCTCATCATCTCAGCAGATCCAAGGTCCAGCCCTTTAGATGGTCTATTGTCCCTTTTGGTTAGGAGGGAGCACAGCTGTGAAAGAAGGAAAACATGTGAGTCATGATCGGAGGGTTGCGGGAGCTGCAGTTCTCCGTTCCTCCAGCCAAGCCCAGCCCCTTTTCTTGTCAAAATATTCAGAGCTTAATTTTGGGAGGATAAAAGCTTTCAGATGCAACGCTGCACTTAGTTTCTCAGGTGGAATACTCGATTCTTTCATTAAAGCTGCCATCCGAGGATGTTCTCTTGGCAGTGAACAGCCTGACTTATAACTCTTTTACTGATATTTTAGTATCACAGAATCACAGAATGTTGGGGATTGGAAGGGACCTCGAAAGATCATCCAGTCCAATCCCCCTGCCGGAGCAGGAACCTAAATGAGATCACAAGTACCCTGGTTTGTGACTGTTAAAAATGCTGTACATCACAGAGGTAGCAGTGAAGGCGTGGTTAGGATGTTACCTGGCTGGTTTTCTCCTGTTTGATCATCGTGTGAGCTTGAAGAAATTGTCTGATCTCTCTGGACCTCCAAATATCTGCTGAACAGGGACAGTACCTACCTCTCTGTCACTGAGAGAGTGTTTACTGCGCCTCAGTATGTATAACATACCTTCCTGAAGCAATTATTACACCCAGGGGAAACTCTGAAAGGGCAAATTCTGACATTTGGGCTCTTAGCAGATCTGAAACCTCATTGCCCGCCACGTAGAGATCTATACAGTGCTGTTCTCGAGCAGTAGCCAGGGCGAAGCATTGATGACATTAATTGTAGGTTTCTGTAGCTTTTGTTCTTGGGTAAAGCACACAGAGACATTTCAGGCGTTACTGTAGAGCTGTTAATCCTTCGTGTTTCCCATCATTTGTATAATCCCTGTGTTGCCCTTGGCATGTATGCAAGCCTCCTATAAAGCTTCTCTCTTTAGAAGTTTCATGAACAAGTCAACAAGAAGCGTCTCGCTTGACAGACAAGGCTTGAGAACTTACTCTGTGACTCTTCACATGACAATTGTTTGTACGCATCAGTATCTTTTAAAGCAGCATACTTACCTTTGAGAGAATTACCGTTCTCCTTCCCCCCTCCTTTCTTCCTTTTGTGTGCACAACAGGACTTCAGCTGGTCAAGGCTGCAAGTAGATAACCTTGAAGAAGGGACAATAAACCGTTGTCGTGGCTTTGTTTTTCCCTTAAGATGCTAATCCTCACAATAATCCTGGAGCTCTGGTTCATAGCAAAGACACAGCACTTGAATTCCTGAAGTATTTCAGTGGTGGTTTTTCTTCCTCAGGTTTGTCAAGCAGCCTGATTGCTCTAGGGAGCTTTTCCACCTTTTGAGGCAGAGGGATTGTTTCTCCCCAAATCGTGACAAACTAGTTCTGCTGTAAAACTGCTGTTGCAGCCTTAATTAGCTGTGGTTTTGTGCCCTCTCGTGTGAAGGAGAGTGTTGACCACAACTCTCTTGAAAGCATTCAGCAGTTTGGAAAGACCATGTCGCGGTGGGAAGAACTTGGCACTCAATATGAACGATCATCAAGCCTCCGTTTATTATGCTTTTGACTACAACTTATATACAGTTCTTAATGAGAGCATGCATATTCTGTAATTTAACTAATTAATTGGTCACTATCCTAAACGTCAACCCCTCCCCTAGCTCCTGATTCTTGGTTACTTACTCCCTTAAGTTCCCATGCCTTAGCTGACTGTAAGCATCCTGTTATCGTGTAGCAGCTGCAGTCAAGGACAGCGTGTCCTTACCACCCCAGCACTTCAGACTAGCAGAGTCCGACGTTTCCCAAAATCCTGGTCAGCCATCTACAGTATGTCTATGTGACCCTTGTCAGCTAACCAATCCTCAACAAGACCAGATTGCCTGAGATGTAAGGTCTGTTGCACCACTGGTTGTCCGGAGTTTGGAAGAGCAAACCAGCTCAGGCACTCCTCAAGATTTTCTGTGCTGTGGTCTCACTTGTACAACAGAGTGTCACCAGGCTATTGTTCTTGGGAAGAGCTACCATCTAGCAGCAGTAGCCGTGGACAATAACCAGATACTCCAGAGCTGTGGTTAAACATTCCTGAAATATTTAGGGAAAGCAGCACAACTTTGTCAGTAATTTTTGTGCTTAATTGGTATGAGCAGGGTGCTTACTTTGTCCAGGTCTGTTTTATTGTACGCCCATGAAAAATTGTGTTGATCATCAATTCCTTAATAAAACAAAGGAAATCAGACATAGTGCTGAGGGACATGGGTTAGTTGGGGACTTGTCAGTGTTGGGTTCATGATTGGACTTGGTGATCTTAAAGGGCTTTTCCAATCGAGGCAATTCTGGGATTCTGTGAAACAGAAGATTATTGGGGAGCATTAACTCAAGGTTTAGCAATTTATCAAGAACACACAACATGCTGCAATCAGCTGACTACCATTATCTTAAATTCTTCATTCTTATCTTAAAGAAGCAGAAGCTCCCAACTCTTGGCCCTGGTACATGCTGTCAAAGTCTTCCCATGTACATCTTGCATTGCTCATAGGTGTAAAGGCAAGGGATGAGCTTTCATATGTTGAGGACTGCCTCGACAGAGCGTGCCACAGCCAAGCCACGCTGCCATAAAACTCTTACTTTATCATGTGCTCCACAGCAACGCTTGCTGGTGTTGGTTTTACTCACCAGCTGAGGCAGGATGGCTTGTGATAGTTCATATGTGCAATGTGGTAGTTCAACATTATGCTTCAGTATCTTAATGAAAGCCCAAGGTCTTCAGACATTCAGATTTAGTAAATTATTTTAAAATATTACTGCTAGATGCACATGGAACAGGAAAATGGATCAAAACCAATGTATATTTTTTTCAAGATTATTTATGGGTAAATCCTTTGTGTTACGTTTTGTTTTCTTTAGATTTTCTCAAGCAGACCACATATGAAGTCAAAGCGTTCTTAGAAGCCATTCAGTTCTTCCGGCAGGAGAAAGGCCACTATGGGACGTGGGAAATGATAACTGGCAATGAAAAAGAGGTAAAAGAATGTCTTCCTGCTTTTTGTTGCCTTTGGGTATGGCAGCTCTGAGGACAGTGAAGGTTGTAAAACCTCCTGAGAAAATAATGGTATTTTTAAAGACAAAATCTAATAGGTAGAAATACCCAAGATTTCAAAACACCTCTGATATGTGACATTTCTCCTTTAATAAACCCCACTGTGAGTTTTTTACTAAAATACGAAAGAAAGTGTGCTGTGAACTGAAGTTGTTGTACGGTGCTGGGACATAGGGATGGCCACATTTCCACAACAGGCTGATACATCTACTTTAATTTTATGCCATGGTGAATGGTGAAATAAATTGGTGAATAAAGGCGGTGCCTAAAACAAGGCACTTGCTGACCTCTCACTACCGCATTTGCCACTGTTGATAGTTTTGGTAAATCAGTGAGGCCAAAAGCAACACGCACCAGACTCAGAAGACACAGTCAGCGGGCAGCAGATACTCACTAGCAGCTGTGTTTGGCTGTGCTCTGTTTTTCTACCTTTTCATGATGACTGTTTCTACCTGTTCGTGACAGATAAGATGCTTTTTTCTTGTGTTGCTATTACCTTTGTTACTAAACACAACAACTTCCCGTTGCTTGTGCTCTGATACCTCCAGATGCCACCATAAAAGAACAGAACAGCAACTAAACACAGATTTTGGAGAATCTCGTCATTTTGCTCTCCCCTGTTCTTTGGGAATGAAGCTTTTAGTCCTGAGCGGATTAACTAGTAGACCTACTTCTTGTGCCAGACTTCTGAAACAGAGTCTTGCATAGTAACAGTCACACTTAAACACCAAAAATGTGTGTAATTCAGTTCTTCAGAAATGAGAGGCTGAGCTTAGGGTCTGGGTCTGTATTTGGGCACCTGAGTGAGCAGCTTTGGAGCACTGATGGTAGCTGAAGTAGCTCCACCAATCCCTCTGGCATCACTCCAGATGTCTTTTAGTGCAATAGAGACATTATTTGGGCCCTGATTTATAAATTTTTTCCAAAGCACTGAGCGCTCAGCAGCAAATATTTACTTTAGTACCAGCTGCTGGGTGTTTTCCTTGATGAAATCTTGCTTCCCTTTGGGAAAATGGAAAAAAGCTTGATGGAGAGTTCACGATCTAGGGTTTTGTTTTAAGAAACCAGATCACAGAATCACAGAATGGTGGGGATTGGAAGGGACCTTGAAAGATCATCCAGTCCAACCCCCTGCCGGAGCAGGAACCTAAATGAGATCACACAGGAAGGCGTCCAGGCGGGTTTTGAATGTCTCCAGAGAAGGAGACTCCACACCCTCCCTGGGCAGCCTGTCCCAGGGCTCCGTCACCCTCACTGGAAAGAAGTTTCTTCTCAAGTTTAAGCAGAACCTCCTGTGTTCCAGCTCACACCCATTGCCCCTTTGGCAATTGTCCCCATTGTTCTTTTAGAAGTCTACCTTTGAAATGCTGAAAAATGTGGAAACTGGAAAAGAATCTATAAATAGTGTCTTTCCCAGTACCATCATATCAGGGTTTGAAGTTTCCTGCTAACACCTGATAATAAATTCCTTAGCATAAGGAGTTCCATCCTGCCAGTGGAGGGAACAAGAGTTTTTCTCTTCTCCCCTCCTCCCTCAAGTTATGGAGCTATTGTAGTGCTAGTTTCATTTTATCTTTTATTTTTCCCATTGCTTGCCAACTACTTACTCATAACCCATATACCTCAAGAGAACTGTAATCAGAAGACATCCAGACTAGTTATGCTATTATCTTCTCAGTAATAATTCATTCTCTAAGTATAGTGTGTTCTCATGCCTGCTTTGACCAAATACAGTAATTATTTTAGGCAAATATCCAAGCTAAGTGAATGCTTTGGAACAAGTAAGCTACAATTTGTTGCTGTAAAAATCTCTGCAGAATGCCAATAAATATATTCCTTGACTTTCATTTATAATGACAGAGTCTCTGCAGCGTTAGCTCACGCAGTTCTGCCTAGATGTAATATTAGCAAGTACCCAGTTACTCGGCTGAAGACCTACGACATTTTTTTCATGTCATAAAAGTTCTTTTTCCTGGTTTTGTTTTTGTTCTATTTAATGTTTTGTTACTAACACAGGATAAATTCAGTTGGAGATGGTATTTCTGTAAGTGTGTGCTGAAATACAGAGTTAAAACCAGGACGTTTTTTACAATGCTTGTTACAAGCAACAATACAGCCACATAGTGAGAGCGCTACAACACCCTGATTTTAGACTAGAATAACTCCATTGAGCAGTACTGCATGAATGGAGAAATAATATATTGGTAAATCAAGGACAGCTGAATAAGGGATGAAAAAACCCCAAACTCCTGCAGTGCACCTTTCAGTACAGCAATAGAAAGCCAAGCCAGCAGTCCTAAAGATGTTTCCAGAGAGCTCAGATTCTTTGGGATTCATTTGATCCGTTGTCACTTTTATTATTTGATCTGTGATGCTCCAGTATGGGTTATTCATGAGATTTTTTTAAGTGACTTCATTAGTTTAGGACATGAATGAGTCAATTGGTTTTGACAGGTATTTGAGTCAGCACAGCTAAATTCGAATGGTGCTGTGGCATGATCTGTAAGTGCTTAAGTTATCATAGTGTATTTCATATTACAGGTATATTAATAAGTAGGGTATTCATAGAATCATAGAATGGTTTGGATTGGAAGGGACCTTAAAGATCATCTAGTTCCAATCCCCCCTGCCATCAGCAGGGACACCTTCCACTAGACCAGGTTGCTCAAAGCCTCATCCAGCCTGGCCTTGAACACTTCCAGGGCGGGGGCATCTACAACTTCCTTGGGCAACCTTTGTATGTATTGTATGTATTGTATGTTATATTTCTGTAGGGGCTGTCTTATGCCCAGGAGGTTCTCTGCAGGACCAATCAGGTTTTACACGGCGTGTCACGCAGTCAGAGTCATTTCTTACTTACTTTTATTGTCTAAATTCCTACCATTTTCCTATGGTGTTGTTGGTACATGCCCAAAATCCACTCAGGCAGCTGTAATATGTGAGGTTGAATGTCAGGAAGCACTGGCACAGATGGATGACATGATTGGAAAACACTGGCACAACGAAGATGTGAAGTTGAGGGGTGGTTTTGCACTCTGTGTTGGCTCAGCCAGCAACTGGGTGCCTCAGGATCCTTGAATGAGGACTGTGCTGGGCTGACATCGGAGTGAGGAAAAGAGCTGGGTTCAAAACTGCATCACTTAGTAAAAACTGTTCAAGCCCCACTGTAGGGGGAAGGGCTCTGTACTCCTTCTCCTGGAGAAAAAGAGGCTGAGGGGAGACCTTCTGGCTCTCTCCAACTCCCTGAAAGGAGGGTGGAGAGAGGTGGGGATGGGTCTGTTCAACCAAGGACCAAGGGACAGGACAAGAGGAAATGGGCTCCAGTTGTGTCCAGGGCAGTTGAGATGGGATGTGAGGAAGAATTTCTTTGCTGAAAGGGTTCTGAGGCATTGGAAGGGGTTGGCCAGGGCAGTGGTGGAGTCCCCATCCCTGGAGGGATTGAAGAGTCGTGTAGACACAGTGCTGAGGGACATGGTTTAGTCGGGGACTTGTCAGTGTTGGGTTCATGGTTGGACTTGATGATCTTAAAGGGCTTTTCCAGTCTGGGCAGTTCTGGGATTCTGTACTTTGTCTGTGAGATTTCACTGAAACTGTTGAGCAAGCCAGTAATCCTTTTACCCAGAGTACATGAGAAATGTACAGAACCTAAACACGCGTTCTGTCTGTTTTTTAAAGGGTTACTATGTCTCTCTGTGATTTGCAGGATAGCCACTGCACTTCATAGCTTTCAAGAGGCTGTGGACAACCTCGTATGTGCTGTACAGACAGGAGAGATGAAAAGCCTTGATGAAAGGGTTGCGTGCTGTTCTGTATAGCACAGGCACGATAGTGTTACCTCTGTCATCAGAAATTGGCAGCCGTGCATCTGTAACTGTGGGCCAGTACAAACATACCTGGGCAAGATCTCTGAGCAGAAAACGACCATGTCCTGAAGTAAAAGATGTCTCTCCCTGCTCTGAATCATAAGGATGAGTAATGGTGGAACTAAACACAGGACTGAGGTCTTGAGTTCCAAATTGAGATGCTTAAGTAGAGAAATTCAAGAATCCAGCACATATCTCCAGCAGTGATAGATGGCTCCATAGAAAATGTGTTCAGAGACCTGAGATCACAAAGAAATAGGAATAGAGCAGGTCCCGTGATGAAGTGCCTCTCTCTGATTGCATAGTTTGCCTTGTTGGCCAACAGCAAGAGGAAAGTGCAGGAGCAAGAGAGATCTTGTGGCTTTCTCAGGCCAGAGATACAGTGTCCATAAATAAAACATGGAGAGGAAAGCCTAGACTCTCAAAACCAGGTGTGTGGCTATAACTCTGTGTATTTATTGCCAGCTTGGTGCATCTAAGTAGGATGGGCAAGAAGGAAGTTGTAGTTTAGGTCTAAGCAGAGGAGGTGAAAAGCCTGACAGAGTGTGTGATTCTGAAGAAAATTTCTGAAATGGGTGCAGGTGAATGAAATCAGGGATCCCTCTCACAGCGTTTCATTCTGTCTGTGTGGAAGAAGCCAGACTTAGATGGTTCTTCTGTACAAAGCTGGGTTATGCTGTCAAGAGAACAACAGAACCAGAGAATAATGTAGTTAAAAGGAGATCTGTGGAGGTTATCTGGCCCAATCCCCCACCAAAAGCACAGCCAACTTTGGGAGATTTGTGCAGTTGAGTTCTGAAGATATCCAAGACTGCCTGACTTGTTCCCATGACTGCCCTCATGGTGAAAAGTATTTCTTCATAGCTAATTACTATTTCCCCTGTTGCTCCTTGTAGCTGTTGCTTTCTTCCTTTCCCTGTGCATTTCCAAGGAAAGTCTGGCTCTGTCTGCCCAACAACCTCCTTTATGTGCTTGGAGACAGCAATAAGGTCTCCCCTGAGCCTTATCATCCTAAAGCTGAGCTAACCCAGTTCCCTCCACCTCTCCTCACATGTCATGTGCTCTGTCCCCTGACCATCATGGTGGCCTCTGCTGGACTCACTCCAGTGTGTCTTGTACTGGGGAGCCCAAAACGGGACACTTCTGTTGCCATCTAAGTGCTGAATAGAGGGGAACATTCTCGTCCCTCAACCCGCTGTTGCCCTTTGCTGCGAGGCCACCCTGCAGACTGATGGTGACTTTCTTGTCCACCGAGATGCCCACATCCTTTCCTGCACAACTGCTTTCCAGCCAGTTGTTGCCAGCCTATACTGGTGCATGGGACTGTTCCATCCCAGATGTCGGACTGTGCATTTGCTTTTGCTGAACTTCATGAGGTTTTTGTCCACCCATTTCTTCAGCCCATCTAGGTCTCTCTGAATAGCAGCCTTGCTTGCCAGCGTATTGACCACTCCCCCAAATTGGTATCATCTGTATTCCCAGTCCAATGTCTTTTCTTCCTAATTGGAACCATCTGCAAGACCAAGCTGCCAGCTGGATGCTGGGATCAGAGAGGTTGATGCATCTCTTCTACAACCACTGAACCCTGTTTCAAAGTGAAAACGTTCTTGAGGGAGAAGAGTACTCCGTGTCAATTTGGAAAAACAGAGCAATGCTAGACCAACAATATACTTACAGAAATCATCACAGAATGGGGCAGGGATACCTCTTCCTCAGTTTCCTCACATTCCATCACAAATGCCTGAGGAGTAGGAGTCCCTTTGACACTTTTCTTCCCCCGCTTTCTGCTGTGCCGCACCTTTGTCACAGAATATCTTCTTAGGTTTTATATTTCATATAATTTTTGTTCAGGAATCGGGAGGTGTTGGGAGGAGACTTTAATGTATATGAATTCTACAATGTGAAAGTTTTACTGGTTTTAGACCAGCGTAGTTGTCTTTTACTGACAAAAGTAATTGCTTATAAAGTTTTTCACAAACTCCAACAGCTATTTATTTTATCCCTTTTGCCTCAGGGTTAAGCTGGAAGTAATGAATCTTTTGGATCATGTTACATATTTTTGAAACAAAACAAACCAACAGATAGAGCGGAATTATTTGATACACAGATTAGCCATCTGGATTCCATTTCTGTCCTATATTCTGTTTTTCCTGGAATCTCCTTTCTTGTTTGAATTGTAAAGTTGATGCTCACCTGAAATCGTGCTAGAGATCCACATTGGTACAGTCATATATTTTTTTTTTTTTTTTGCCAATTATCTTCCTATTAGAAGCATCTAATTACTTAAGTAATTAGTAAGCATTTAATTACTTAAGTCTGATTACTTTCTTAAACAATTTCTCCTCAACGATACCTCCTCTTGGAGAGTGTGAGCATCCCAGAAGAAGGTCAGTTTGAGGAAGCAGCAGTTAGCAAACCAACTTTTCAGATATTTTTGGTCTGGTGGCTCAGTTGGTATCAATCATTTTAGCTCCATTGATTTGCACTTGGCAGTTTCATAACAACATGCAGGAAATTTTAATGGGTGTCTTAGTTCAGCATCTGAGTTCATCTGTTGCCAGTTGTTGCATGGTTTCTCCAAGTCTTTCAGTGAAAAATACTTCAAATGAATCATAGAATCACAGAATGGTTTGGGTTGGAAGGGACCTTAAAGCTCATCCAGTTCCAACCCCCCTGCCAGCAGCAGGGACACCTTCCACTAGACCAGGTTGCTCAAAGCCTCATCAAGCCTGGCCTTGAACACTTCCAGGGAGGAGCAGCCACAGCTTCTCTGGGCAACCTGTTCCAAATGCATGGATCTTCCCTCAGTCAGGCACACCTAGTATTTTAAATCCGGTCTTCCTGGCAACCTGGGACAGCTAAACCATTCTGTATTTGAGCTGCCTGTGTGTGCGCATCACTGTGATGTGTGTGCTCAGTTTTCAGATGAAGAACGGTGTGTGAACATATCATTTTAATCTTCTGACCATATAGATCCTGAGCAACCTTGTGATGGAGGAACTCCTGCCTAACCTTCAGACGATGATCCTGCCTAAAATGAAAGGGAAGAGGAATGATAGGAAGCGGGCCTGGTTTGGTGTAAGTGCTGATATTTGCAGAGCAGTTGTTTCTCATAACAGGTGTCTGTGTCTGCTGATTCTGATCTATGCTTCTTAATTTAATTTGGCTTTAGATCGTAGAAGAAACTTACAGCTTAGTCCAGCAGCAGGTGTCAGAAGGATTAAGTACCTTGAAAGAAGAATGCAGAGATCTTGCAAAAACTCTGGAAGGAACCATTCGCTCAGACATGGATCAGATTCTGAACTCCAAGAACTTCTTAGCTGGAAAAATCAAAGGTTAGTGGAGGAACAACTGTGTTTTGGAGCAAATTTTTTAATGTTTCCCATTGTGTTGCTCAAATAACCAAATGTCATTGTTTTGAAATCCTCATGTGTTTTATAAAATCCAGCTGGAGGCACTGATTTTCAGCAAACAAATGCTTTGAGCTTCTTCTGCCTTTGATGGGAAGTGATACCTGTGGCTGCTCTGTCTGTGAAAATACCAGGTATTCTCCAGTCCGAGCTAGAGCTGACAGGTTTTGAGTATCCTGATTAGAGTTGCTCGTTCTGCTTTCATTTTTCACTTGGACAGCCTTATGTAATGAAGACACAGGTCACATGAGCATAATTAAAAGTGTACTGGTTTTGACCTGATGTCTAGGAATGGGCCACAAAACCAGGTTCTGCTTATGTGACAAAGTCATAGGCTACAAAAGAATACTTAAACCAAAGGGCTTCGTAGGTGGTTTTAAACTAAGGTGAGGTAATTATAATTTTGCTGTGAATATAAAAATGAGTGTAAAAAGTAGGTGTGATGGTTGCAGTCCTTTGTTTAGCAGCCAAACACAGCTGCTTGCTCACACTCCCCCCTTTAGGGAATAGTAAGGGTAAAAATGAGAAAATTCATGGGTAGAGATAAAAACAGTTTACTAGTTGAAATAAAATAATAATAATAACAATAATAACAGACTACACAAATGAGTGATGCCCAGTGCAGTTGCTCACCACCCACTGACCGATGCCCAGCCTGTCCCAGCCAGCGATCCCAGAGCAGAGACAGTCCCCAAACCCAAACCCTGGAAGAACGAGAGCCTGAGCAATCCCAAAGAGAGTCCTTCCACTTTCCACTTCATTAATATACTGAACATGACATAATATGAGATGGAATATCTCACTGGCACATCCAAATATCAGTTTGGGTTTGCTAATTACTACACTTCCCTCCTCTAGTCGTTTGCACTTGCAAAGCAGCAAAACACCAAGACCTTGGATTTCCAGCAGCTAGTACGTTACCAACGTTCTTCTCATAACCAATCCCACACTGAAACCAAAACACAGCACTGTTCGAGCTACTAAGAAGAAAATTAACTGTATCACAGCAAAACCAGGACATCATGCAAAACATCAGCTGACCTTGCTTAATCTAGCAAATAAATAGATAGCTGAGAATTTAGGAGCTGTTTTGATAAAACTCAGGATGTTCTGTTAATAGTCTTACATACCAGACTAGGATGCTTTCAGTGAACTGTAGAGTCCCAAGTTCAGGTTACTCCTTACAGAGTCACCGTGGCCATGCTCCATGCAAACCTCCCAGTGTGAATCAATGCTGACAGCTTCCCTTTCATCTGCTCTCACAGTGTCCCCAGGCTGCTAGCATTTGGTTAGGTGGGGCATGGGAAAAGATGCTCCATTGTCACTCTATAAAACTATAAACTCTCCTTTCATCACCCTCATTGTCTTTGTGGAGGTGTGACTCCAGGGAAAAATATAGAAGCATTTAATTCATTGTAAAGTAGATCAGTTCAGATTACTTTTTTCACTACATCTCTGAGTAGGTTAAATTGTATTTATGAAAAAGTAGCTTACTGCTGTATTGTCTGGCACTCCAGCCACTGTTTCTGAGTCTGCCCAGAAGTGCTGCACAGAAAATATCCAGCCGTTTCTCGCATCCATATTGGAGGAGCTCATGGGTCCAGTGAGTTCTGGATTCACTGAAGTCCGCTCACTTTTTGATAAAGAAGTTAATGAAATCATCCAGGACTTCCAGAAGACAAATGATACCACAAAGCTAAAGGAGGTAAGACAAAAATATATTTGGAGCCTTTGATATTAGCATTAAGATCTTCTAGCTAGAACTTGGCTAACAACAGCGTTTGCTTTCCCAGGGGCTAGTATGTTAGCGCTTGGTTTTATCATTTAGAAAGTCTTGTGGTATTTGTGCAACTAGAGTTTAGATAGCAGAATTTTTTTTAGAGCCACTGTTACATTCTCTATTAAAAATTTACCTCTGGTTGCTTTCTCTCAAAACCTGTTCTTCCTGCACTGGAATGCAGAACGTGGATCAGCTTATGAACCTACCATTCAACTCTGTGAAAATGGAACCCTGCTATGTGAAAGTGAACCTCCTCCAGGAGCTCCTTCAAGACCTCAAGAGTCGCTTCAAGGTCTATCACATAGATTTTGTGATTCAGAGGACACAGAACTTCATGCAAGAGGTACTGTGAGATCTCGTTTTTCCTCCTGGGAGAACAGGTTAGGTTTGTCCTTCTAATCTGCTTCAAAGTAATCTTGATTAAAAGCTGTGCAAGAGTCCCAGAATATCTCTCAATCAAAGTACAGATAACACTGTAAAACAAAACCTAAGAAAATCACAGCTAGAAGCTGTTTGACATTTGTATTTGTGAGGCTGCATGTGTGTGAGTCTTTCAGCGAGGCACAAAAATTCTGGATGGATCATCTCTTCCCCTGAACTTTCATATTCTGAGTTTTCAGTGTCTCAGCACCAGAGAAAGTTGTGCTTGAAACCAACAGGGTGGCTAAAATCTACCTGATTTCCATTCTGAAGAGTTAATTTTTCAGAAAGAGTCTTAAATATATTTTACCAAAATGGAATGTCTCCTCCTTCATAGTTTATTTTCTCATTATTATAAAGAAAGTCCATTAATGTTAGAAACCAGCAATTACTTGGACACAGGTGACATCTCAGGATGTAGCTGCATGTAGGTGCTCAAACCAACTGCACTTCTCATGGGAATGGTTGAAGTGACTGCATCATTTCAGATGAAAAATGTGCTCCACCTCCTTTTCCCCTCTTGTGTCTATTGATACAGGCGATAATTTTGCTTTGCTTTTATTTCTTCTGGATGCCTGGCCAGAAATCTATTAGGAGCTGGCCAGTAGACTTCTTTTGATTGCCAGATCACAAGGCAGATTGGGCCTTGTAATCTTGTGTTGAATCCTGTGATTTTAATCCATAGTTGAGAAACTAAACAGTTTAGTTGGTAATCTTGTGAAATGGAACTGGTCCAGTTCTGTGGAGTGGGAGTTATGGATATGGAAAGTGAGTCTCTAGCACAGACAGTGCTGGGATAGGGTTTTCCTAAAAGCAGCTCTTCTAAGTACAGTCATGATCAGCAGCCAAAGAATTATTCAGAAATAAAACTCTGATTTCATGTTTGAGTCTTTCAGGGAGAAACATTCCAAAATGCTGCCAAATAGAAAGTCTTCCAGTGAGAGAAGACCGTAAGTCAAGACAAAGAAGTAGACAGAAAATAGATCTCATACAAACCCAATGTTGTGGGGTTTTGTTTTTTTTTCTGAACAGAACACGAGTCAAAATTCACAATAAGTAAGTTAAAGCCCAAGTTGTTCTAAAAATGCTGCTATTGCTTTTCTCTCTTTAAAAGGCTGGTATTTTTCCCATAAAAATAGTAGTTTCCCTTTGTGTCCGTGGACATTTATTTTATTAATGAGGAAGATCAGACATGTCTATGCTTGCGTAAGCTTAACGTAAAAAACAGCATTTGTTTTAGGTCTTACCTCGGGTGGGGCTGGAGCAGGATTCTTTGGTTTGGGACTTGGCATCCTCTAGTGGCCAGTTGTAGGAAATTTGGGAGCACACTGCTCAGCTGGCATAAATAAAGCAGCTTTAGTGACTTCACTAGAACTACGCCAATTTATTATTTGCTTCAAATAAAAATTGAAAGAAAAAGCGAGTGGTTCATCTTTTAATGAGCCTCAGACTTACCTCTACGCTGATCTTGTCTTTTCCTTGTATCCAAGGTCTTGTAGTGCGTGAGCCTTTACTGTGCAGCCTTCTGATGCTCACACAGATTGAGTAAACCTCCATCTTCCTCATTTCCATTCATAAATACTGTCTGCATAGTCCAATCCTACAATATCTGCAATATAGATAAAATACTGATAGATAAAATATCAATAAAAATCAACCTTTCAACATTTGTCTCTGCATACAATCATAGACTGGTTTGGGTTGGGAGGGGCCTTAAAGCTCATCCAGTTCCAACCCCCCTGCCATCAGCAGGGACACCTTCCACTAGACCAGGTTGCTCAAAGCCTCATCCAGCCTGGCCTTGAACACTTCCAGGGAGGAGCAGCCACATATTTCATTCATGAAAACATTACTAGCCAAGGAGGAATTAAAAGCATGTCTTATCCCTAAGGATGTAGGTATTCGCTTACAATCTACAAGAAGGCCTCTATAGTATATGGCTGTCTATGTATGTCAACTGGGATGGTCCCAGGTGATGCAGAGGAAGACCTGGCTGTATGGACAGCGTCCCTGTACTTCTCCAAAAAGAATAGAGTAAAATTGGAGTGGAAACACTTAGCTAAAAAAGACAAAACCTCATTAAGTAGATGTAATAACTGCTTGTAGGACTGTTTTTCTGAAATATCTTTTCCAAGTAGGGGGTTTAATATTTATAATGAATCTCTGGATAACCTGAAAATATGGCAAATACCAGCCTAACATAATAATGTGAGAAATTACTGGACTCTTATGTGATTTTTGCTGATAATGATTTGTATTATAAGGAAAGCTACTGATTAATTACTTAAAAAAAAATTATCTGCAGTATTAATGATTAAGATCATTAGAATCTGGTGGAGTCAGTGGGAGTTTTATTACTAGGGATAATGAGTTTTGTCTGTAGCCTTTTTATATAGATGATGGATTCCACTTTTTGTCTTTGTCACCATCAGTTTGGGTGGTGACATGAGATGAAATCTATACGAGAAAGCTATGATAGCACAATGATATCAAGGCTTAATTTTCTTTATTTATTGCAACACTTCTGTGCATGTTGGCCTTCAGAGAACTGAAATACAGCAGAAAATTTTTGGACAATATATCTGAAGCTACTCTAAGTAAGTTTTGCTGATACAGTTATTTGTTTAGTTACATTAGCAGACTTCCCAGTATTGACCTGGCTGTAAACTCAAGATAGAAGCTGAGGTAGTTTCATTTTCTTATTCTCTTGCATTAGATAATCTTCTTTTTGGTTTCCAGTTCCAAAATTGAGTGTTGCAATCTAAACTAAACAAGGCTTTTCTTCCCCTTCCACAACCATTTCAAGTACTTGAATACAATATATATTGCTTTTCGGCCCCTTATTCTTGCTCTCTTTCACCTTATCAAAAATACAATTCAAGTTCACAGTTACATTTATTATGCTTCTTTTCTTTATGTAGGAATTTTGTGTTACTGGTTTTTAACAGATTTTTTTAATTACTGTTTTTAGCTGATGGAAAATGCAGTTTATACTTTTGAGCAGCTGTTCTCTCCAAGTCACCAGGCAGACTCAGCCAAAGTTGCAACAACCATGGAGAAAGTCAAGCTGAGAGTACTGAAGGTAAATGTAATGTAGCAGCATTTGCACAGGAAGGTTCTGCCTTTTTGAGAACGTATTTTATGTGAATTTATGTCAGTGTTTGAAAGATGATCAGTATCTCTTACCATCCAGCTGTAAATACAGATTTGGTGGCACTTGGCAAACTTGCTCATTTTGGGGGGTAAAACCTAGTTCTGGGCAGACACTTGTAAAAGTATTTACATGTGCAGTCCTTTTAACTGTGATTAAATCAGCTGGAGATGGTGCTGTGGGTCTGGGTGAGTAAGTTTTTATTAGCTTTATAATTAGCCTGCCCCTAGAATTCATGACTCTTAGAAAAGGCAGTGCTGAAATAGCTGGAGAGAGCAATCAGGGGGCTGTTTCTAGCCTAGGCAGAAAAAAAATGAAGGGAAAGTTTTTAGAAAACTAGATTTTAAGAGTATTTTTGTAAAATCTGGAATAACCTGCATGGGAATTCAAACCCCTCAGTGTGTCTGTGATGTGGTATCCTTTGGGATTCTCCCATCACCAGTTAGGGGATAAGAAGAACCAGTTCCTCCTACGAGGGATTAATAACCCCAAACACATTTGGGCTTGTTTCTCTTTTTGTCTGTTTTGACAGCAATATGATTATGACAGCAGCACTATCCGGAAGAAGATATTTGAAGAAGCACTGGTACAGATTACTTTGCCCACAATGCAGAAGACACTGGCTTCAGTGTGCAAACCGGTACGTTTCTGTGATTAAAAAAAAATGACAATAATAAAAGGCAGGGAAGGATTAGCACCTTGGCAGTAAATTCTTAACTCTGTAAAGCTGTTTTCTCTCAGAGAGTCGTGCAGATTGGCAGCCTGCTTGGCCAAATGATGCTTTGATTTGCCGGTTCATGGATTGGGTAGATGTGGAGCATAGGGAAGATTCCAGGAAGAAGGGAAACTGTATACACAGCTTGCTTTCTCAGAGATAGCTGCAGACCTTTGCACATCCCCGTTTCATTTCTTCCCCTGAGATGTCAAATCCCTTCAGACTGGACTCCTTGTGGCAGTGATTGCTTATGAGCTTCTGCTTGTGTTCAGCAGCCATGCTGTAGGCTGAAATTCATTCTGTGGGGAGGGCACTTTCCTCTTCAGCAGCACCCTGAGGCACAGCTGTGACCATCCACAGCCTCTGCTGACCACCTCCTTCAAAGCCAAATGCCTACTGGGGCAGCAGGAGCAGCAAGCAGACAGGCCATGCACTGGCTTGCACTGATTTTAAATAGAAGTAATTGCGTCAACAATCAGGAAACAAACAGAGAGAGACATGCTCTCTTGCCCTTCATCATATGGGTAGCTCAGTACTCAGCAAATGCGGCTATCAGAGTTTTGTGGAGATGTTATCAGCGTGGCTGCGTCAGGGGCCAGTTGGAATGCTGCTCACCTTGGAGCCCCATCACAAGAGAGACTTGGAGCAGCTAGAACAAGTCCAGAGGAGGCCACCAGGATGATCCGAGGGCTGGAGCAGCTCTGCTGTGAGGACAGGCTGAGAGAGTTGGGGCTGTTCAGCCTGGAGAAGAGAAGGCTCCGGGGAGATCTTATAGCGGCCTCCCAGTACCTGAAGGGGCTCCAAGAAAGCTGGGGAAGGACTTTTCATAAGGGCAGTTAATGACAAAACAAGGGGAAATGGGTTTAAGCTGAAAGAGGGGAGGTTTAGATGAGATATTAGGAAGAAGCTCTTCACTGTGAGGGTGGTCAGACACTGGAACAGGTTGCCCAAGGAAGCTGTGGCTGCTCCTCCCTGGAAGTGTTGAAGGCCAGGCTGGATGAGGCTTTGAGCAACGTGGTCTAGTGGAAGGTGTCCCTGCTGATGGCAGGGGGGGTGGAACTGGATGAGCTTTAAGGGCCCTTCCAACCCAAACCATTCTATGATGATTTCCATTCTATGATTCTGTGAAAATAAACAGTCTGTACCCTTCTCAAGCCCATCCATATCCTCTTGCACTTAAACTCCAGCTGCTGCAATATGACTGCCCAAAGCCATCCCAGCCTCTCTGCCTTTGGTTTCCCTCGATGTTCATCAGTTCCCGGAGGCTGTAAGCTCTCACCCATGGTGTGCTGCTCTTGCTGACCCTCTCCAGCTTGTTTCGGTTTCAGAAACAAGTCTAAAACGGAGTGTTTTGCCAAGTTATGCTTGCGAGTCTTTTAATATGGATTATTGAAACTTACAACTTTCAAAAGTTTATTTAAAATCACTCTCTTCTGTATGTCACTCTACTTTCTTTACTACCCCCAACATAATAGTCTCCTGTGGAGTGTCAGCAGTGCCTTTAAGACACTGCCTACGCACAGGGGCAGGCATTTCATCACCCTGACTGTATGTAGAGAGGGTGGAGTCCCACCTCGTGTCTCTGTCATACAGGACGGAGGAAGCAGGGGTGATGCAAACTTCCCACAGGTCCTTTCTGTTTAATTTCCCACAAGCTTTTTGCGTTTGTGCCTCTGCAGGAATGAGCAGCAACTGTGTGGCACAGTTGACGTGCCCAGTCAAGTCTTGACCTGATGTTTGTGTGTAGGCACCTCTTCTAGAAGTGGGCAGAGATCACTTGATTTACTTTTTATAGACCATCAAGCAGCTGCTCGGTGATAATGACTCAATAATTGTCTAGACAGCCTATTGCATATAAATAGGTATATTACACACCTAGTAGAAAAACAAAACCAAACCCTGTATCTCCCGTGCTCGCTGTGGATTTGCCTCCTTGGACAAACGGTGAGGGAGGTATTTCCTCACCAGCTCTTTATGTCAGAGTTGTTTATTATTGTGCAGATGGCAATGATCTATAGTGCTTTTAAATGTAATCGTAGTGCAAGAATACTGTTTTGATAAGTGCATGATAAATGGTAAACATACATAGTTCATTTGGTCATAGTTCAAAGAGTTCACCTCCAGGAGCTTTGCAAGGCCTGCTAGATGGCACCTCCAAGGTGCTCTGTTGAAGTAGGACTCTCAGAATCTCTCATTTTTATCTGTGTGTTCCTTTCTTCTCTCTCTGCACAGGAGCTGCAGAAATACGAGCAGTTCATTTTTGCTGATTACACTAGCGTGATTCAAGTAGAGAATGTGTATGAAGAGATTTTATATCAGACACTGCTGGAAGAAACCCTGAAAGGTGAGAACGTTCTCGGGGTGACGATAATAACATCTCAGCCATTGGGCTGTGAGCTCTTGCTTCAGAGCTTCCCAGGGTCCCAGCCTGGCTGTTTCAGACCCAGGTCCCACTTTCCCAAAGTCTGGGGGATATGATGCTACAGTGTTTTCAAAGATGAATTATGGGGCAACTTTACTAAACCTGGGAAACTCCAAGTGCTAGCTTGGCACGAGCCTGTTTCCAACAAAATGTAATTATGCCAGCTTCATTTTATCTTGATTCCCTGGGCCAGGGAGTGAAGTTATGCTCTTATTTGCAAAGACTTGGTGATATCTAATGGCAGCAAAAATTAATTTCCCCAAATGAAATGTACTGCTGGATGCAGTTTCCAGTACATCACTGATGCCAGTGCAGCACTCCCTGCAGATCTCTCTGCTTCTGCATCAGAAAACTAAACTGTTCTTGATGGCATATATAAATATATAAAATACTTGTATCTCTCTGGATCTGTCTATACCCTAGATAAAAGACAAGCTCCTGTATTGCACAGTAAGTTTTAATAAACTCTCTTTGGCATTACTGTTCAAAAATATCAGAATAATAATTAATGTAACGAGCACACTTTTATTCATATATTCAGTGTAAATACTTCTGCACTGAAACATTATCTTTGTGCTTTTCAGGTCCTCTAGTAGTTTTTATTATAGCAATGCTTAGATCAATATTGAAGTGTCATTATTCAAAAGAGAGAAAATCTCCCCCTCCCACCAAAGAGATGTAAACTAAAAAAACAAGTTGAAAATGAAAATTACTGTTGTCTGTAATATCAAAATGTATGACATTAAAAATTGGGGAAAACGGTGTACTTTCTTCAAGGTACCTCTGTCAGTTTTTCCAAACCAGTTTGATCTTTCTGTTGTATTTAGTGATAAAAGAAGCTGCCATTATGAAGAAGCACAACCTCTTTGAAGATAACTTGAATTTGCCCTGTGAAAGCGTGTCCAGCTTAACAGACCTGAAGACCCCTTCGGGATCAGCACAGACCACTCCTGCGAAGAAGCCTTCCACCGCCCGAGCCGAGACGTCGGACACTGAAACTCAAAGTGAGGAAACGCTCTTTGTGACAGAAAAAATTTCATGGGAGAAGGATGCCGATGATAGGAAGTCGTCAGACAAAGAGCCAGTCCCTTCTGTTAATGGAGCTGGTGATCAGGCAAGCAAAAGTGAAGAAGTGGTCATTACAGACATCAGTGAAAAACAGGAGTCCCTTCCAGCTACCCTTACAAAACAAGAAGTTGCAGAGGTAAAAAGTGCCTTGGAGAATAAAGACACGGTGAAAGTAGAGTGTGTAGTGAACACTGAGAAAGAGCTTAAGACACAACAAGAAACTGTGGAGGAAAAAGTAGCTTCTGGCACTGAAACTGCAGTGAAAGAGTTTGGAGGCAGCCCTAAAAAAGAACTTACCGTACATGAAGGAGCAGTGGAGGAACAAGAGGTGACTTCTGAGAGTCAAACAGCAACAGATGCCGCGTTTGTCAGTGGCACTGAAAAAGAAAGCAAAGCACAGGAAGAAGCTGCTGAGATAAAGCTGACTCCCCTACATGATAATGTAACAGAAGCAGAGATTTTAGGGAATGCTGAAAATAAAATCAAGGTAGAAAAAGAAATTACAGAAGAATTATCTCAGAGTGAAAATGTGGGAGGAACAGGGTTTGAAAAGGATACTGAAAAAGAAAGCAATGACCAAGGAGTGAATGGTGATACAAGGGATGCTTCCCAGGATGAAAACACAGGGAAAGGAGGGTTTGGGGATAATCCTGAAAAAGAAAGCAAGTCAGAGGAAAAGAGTTGTAAATCCCCTGATGATGTCAATGAGATAAGGAGTTTGCTGATGGTAACGGTGGAGATACCAGCAGATACGCCAGTTGAGAACATAAAGGAGATGTGTGAAGGTGAGATATTAAAGTTGCAGGAGCAGAACAAAGGGAACGACGAGTTGAGCGAAATGGCTGCAGCAGAAATTCAAGTGAGCCAGACAATGGTGAATAAAGATGCAGCAGAACACGTGGAGCTCGAGCAGGACCGACCCTCTTCATCTAGTTTGGGGACAGATGGTACGAATTCAGTAAAGGTGTCCGAAGGGCCCTGCAAAATGGCACAAGCAGAATGGCTGGTGGAAAGCTCAGATGTGGCTCAGGAGGCAAAGGCAGCGGTGGAGACCAAGCAAAGCGTTTGGTACACAGGGGTGGGAAGCTGCGGCAGTGACAGAGTGCAGCCAGACGAACACACTGGAAATGTGTCTGAAGGCAAAAGATTGGATGGGGAGGAAGGAGGAGCAGGGAATAGCCATGCTGTCCCGCTGCAGGTAGGGACTGAGAACTTTTTTCGTGA
>NW_010310080.1:0-3138 GCF_000700745.2 Antrostomus carolinensis | reverse complement strand
AAAATGCAGACACCACGCAAGTGCCCATTTTGGATACAGAAAACCCAAAAACAGGACTGCTAGATGTGCTAGTTTCTTCGGTCCCAGAGCAGGACAAGGTTAGCACCGTCGAGGTCGCAGGAGATACGGAGGCTGGTGAGGGTGAAGGGAAGCCAGAGAATGAATCATCTTCACACATGGAAATAAAAAGCACAGAAGTAAAAAATATTTTCACAGAAGAAAACAGAGAAGAGAGTTATGCACAGCAAAACACTGAAGAATAAGAAGCGTTTTTCAGCCCAGCCCTGGCAGGATTTATTTACTCCAGTAATCCCTGTTTAATTGTGAACACTTACTTGGGTCGGGGCTACAGGAAACGAGCTTTGTTGTGGTCTTACCAGCTCTTGCAGTTCTAGCACGGATCCCTTCTGGCGTGATGGGTGATAGGTGTCTGTTTAGTTGAAGCCCTCACTGTTTAAAAGCAGGTTACTGTTGGGGAACCTCATCTTTCACTTAAAATTTGCTACCTTTTATGGTTATAGAAAAAGTCTGAAGACGTGACCACTGAATGCTGCAAAAGCAGCTCGCTCCCGACTATAAAGTTATTTTAACAATTTAACTGTTCTTAGGTGTTTTTGCCAGGGAGTAGCTCATGATTTTTAAATGCATGGATTTGACAAGTACTGCTCTTGATTCTTAGGTGGTTGGTACACACGTTGCTATTTGAGGCTGCTTTTAGTATTTGCATGCAGTATATGGGAAATAAAGAAAACTTTTAGTAGTTAAACAGAACCAAATCGTCAATTTAGTAGGTTGCTCAAAAGCCACACTCTCTGCAAACTCTGCAAACTGATCACTTAATTATTTTAAAGTTTTGACAGCTATTAAAGACAAGCAAGTGTTCTGATTATTTTTTTTTCTCTTACTGCTATATTTAAAATGGGGGAAATATGGGAGCAGGTTTCTCAGTCCCACTCTGCACTTCTGGGTTATTTAGCCTTCCAGAGCACTTTATGGCTATTTTATTTTGTTTTATTTTATGGAAGGGAAAGATGAGAATGTTTACAATAACTATAACCATTAGGCAGCATCTTTCTGTTTTACTTCCCACCATAAAATATATTCACTTATGGCTATCTTATACAGATATTAAGAGTCCTGCCATTCGCATTCTGACTGACTTTTGAGTTACTCAGTTCTGTAGGCCTTTTTAGGTGCATAAACTATATAATAAATTGCAATCGTTGGGAAATATCATAATAATTGCATATAATTTCTAATACACATGTTAACTGAAACAAAAAGGAGCCAAGGGTTATTCATGTAGTCTTAGATTTTGGAGGGCAGAACCACGTTTCAAAAGCAGTTATTAAAATAAGACCTATTGCTTTTATAGCCAGTGTATTATAATCCGTATCAAATAATGATCTATGCACAAAGTTGCTTATATGTATTATTTGCATGCCTAATTTACAGACTGTGCACAGAAAACCTTGGAAATGTAAAGGAGTATTTTAACAAGTCGGGCTGTAGAGATCAAGACCTCACTTTAGAAATCAGTTTAAGGCACCTTAAAAATTTGGCCTGGTGTTTCAGACTGTTTCTGAATAAATATAATATAGTACAGGACAGCAGAGATTAATGATAAATACAGTAAGGACTGCAGGATTTACACCCATAAGGACACGGGAAGAAATAACAAAGTCTCGAGAGAATAATGCGTGTTGACATTTAACTTTAACAAACTGTGTAAAGTCTTCTTATTATTTAATGCTATCAAAATACGCTATAATACTAACAGAAAATTGACACTAGAGGAACAGGCAAATATTACTGCGTAAGTAAGGAAGGTTGTTGAGTAACTGGACCAACTGCAATGTCATTATTGTAAAATAAATGCAACTCCCATTTATTCCAGAAGCCATACTGCGGTATACAAACAGTAAGGTCACAGAGTTTTCCTTGCAAAAGTACTCGTGGCTCGTTTCCTCCTTATATTTTGTGCAAAAATACTAATTTGTAAGCACACAAACCACTGTCAGCCATTTATTTTTTTTTTTTTTTTTTTACAAATCATTAGTTATTTCACTGTCAGCTGCTTTTTTATTTTTTTTACGAATCATTAGTTATTTCTAATTGGTACTGAACATTAAGTGACTTCAAATTTGTAACGTGTGCTTTCCAGTTAAGCAGCGGCGGTCTCTTTTAGCTGTTCTAAAATTAGGGGACATGAGGTTTTTTAATATGGTGAAAGAAAACTAGCAAGACAGCGATGGTTATTGTCTGTGAAAAAGGCTGCAGTCTCCTACAAAAACTGTTTACAACTAATATGAATTACATCCATCCGTACATGAAAGTATTTAGCATGAACATCCCCAACATAGTAAATTTAGAGTTATTTCTGTTGCAGCCTTAGATCTGGGTAATATTTGCCAGTAATATAAGAATTGAGTTGTTGAATACGGATGTTGCGTTGTTGAATGGTTTTTCACAAGCAGGATGGGAAAGAATGGGGAAGATTGAGCCTGTACAGCGCCGTGTTCTGCAATTTAAACCGGAGTTCCTTACGGCCAAGAGATTGATTTTTCACCTTTGTGGATGTTTTTTGTACATTCAGGTGTTTGCAAATGGATAGAGAAGAGCGTTTTTCTTGTCTTTAACCAGACTTGGGTGGAGGTGACAGCAATTCAGAGCAATCTGTGAAGTAACATTGGACCACTGAGCAAAAATAATAATAATAATAATACACTCATTCAATAATTTTTGTTGCTTTCTTGGAATTTCCTGTGCTTACCTGGATTGAATTATTTCTCTTGTAAAGTGGGAACAGTAATAAATCACCTTGGGCTGGGGGTTCGGAGCGCTGTGGTGCCTTGAGGGGAGCGGGCCGGGGAAACGTTACCGCCGTTTTATTTCATGGGGTTGCCAGTTTTAAAGGACAGGATATGAAACACGTTGTATTTTGCTCTTATAACTTTGTAAAAACGCTTGTCATGAAAATAAAAGCGGCTCTTCCCTTCCACCGCTGGGAGGCTGGTTGTGTGTGCGATTAACTTAAGGGGTTTTTTTAACTTAATTTAAGGGGTTTTTGTATCAAAAACGGCTTCAAGCGTTGGAAGCTTCAGGCGGCGGCCGGAGGGGGAGCGCTGAGTGGGGGAG
>NW_010310079.1:9535-15205 GCF_000700745.2 Antrostomus carolinensis | reverse complement strand
GATGTAGCACTCAGGGACATGGTTTAGTGGGTGTTGTGGTGATGGGTTGATGGTTGGGCTAGATGATCTTAGAGATCTTTTTCAACCTTAATGATTCTATGAAATGGGAAATAAAGGCAGTTGGTAAAATGTGCCACCACAATTCAGTAGTGCCAAATTTATTTTATGAAGCAGATCTGCTGATTCAGGTGGGAGTTGATTGCTGTGCATGGTTTGAAGGGAGAAGATGGAGATGTATGACAAGCCTTGCAGGTGGCTGCAGTGTACAGTGAAGTCAAGTATCTGTCATTTGCTTAATTTTTCTATGCAGTAATGGGCTTTTGCCAGGACGCTTGCATATCTTGTCTCTAATCTGTGCCTCTTCTGATTTTTACCTGTTGATATCTTTTTCAATCACAAAACACAGCTGATAATTAAGAAATTATACACCCTTCTGCTCCCAAATTCAAAAAGTAAAAAAAAAAAAAAAATATGGGGAGAAAAATTTTTTCTTAACAAGGTTTCTGCTGTTGCTGTTTCATTTTTTGTGGATTTTTTTTTTTTTTGCTATGTATACAGACTCTGTGAGCCTGATTTGTCAGTTTGGAAGGATGCCACAGTCTTAGAAGTGTTCATTTATCTTTATCAGTGATTATATGAAAGTTGTAGTTTATTGTGCCTGCACCGAGGGGTTAGGATGACTTAGCAATAAGCACTGTGTGGTGAAGTACTTGCTGAAATACCATTGTCTAGGGGATGAGAAGGTGATGTCTACCCCTGGTTGCTTCTTAGAAGACTGGGATCTGTTTTTATTTCAAAAATGACATTTTTGCAGCTGGTTGCTCGTTTTCAGTGTAGGACTTTGCACATCTGCTAAGTGCCTTAAGGAGTATATAGTTGAATTGCTTTAGGTTGTAATGTACTTTGGCAATGGGTTTGAAGAATATTTTTCTTTAGGAAGCCCTTAGTAACCCTTTCATATACTCCATGAAGAGAATATTTGTCTTCTGTAACTTGTCACGATAAGCACATCTCATTACAGTTTTGGAGAGACTATTTCTTCTTCTGAACAAAAGATAATTTCCTTTCTGCTTTATATGTCTTCTGTTTGACTGTGCTTTCTTAAAAAAAAAAATTATTTTTTTCCCCAGTCCCACTTGGCAATTAAACAGCAGTTATTTGTCTCTGTGCTATATTTTCCCTTCTATTTGTATGACTCAGCAAAAATAATAAGGAAATTGAGGGGGTTGGAAAAAGGCAAATTGGAAAGAAATTAGCTGGGTTTGTTTTATGTGTCAGCAAAAGACCGAGGTTCTCATCTGCTGAGTAGATGAGTGGAGTGGGAGTATTGTGTGTTGTCTTGTAGCAGTAAAGGAAAGACAGCAAGAAAGGTCCTGTTTATAAACTTCATGATTGTAACCTTGCTGGTTGAAGGAGGCAAATGGTGCTTGTGGCTGTTAATTTTGCAAAAAAAGACAATTTATCATCTCCATTAGTGGGTCAGCCTTACCGAGCAGTCAGTTTGGTTGCTGTGTGTCCTTGCATAAATCTTAATGAAAAATTTATGTTTGACAGGCTCAGATGATTTTTTATTTCTGTTTTTTAGCTGTTTTCTCAACTGCATCATTGAAAGGCGTAGCTTGCTTGTTTGTACTTGTAAATTAGGGAGAGCGGTGCTTGTTTGGAGTATCTGAGGTTAGTCTACTTTCCTAAATAAAAATAACTGTTAGGTTTCACAGGGATGTGATGTGACATTAACCAAATACTTTATTCTGAGACCCCCTAAAGCTGGAAAGAGATGTTTCAGAAGTCCCATGGAGATTGGTGCCTGCTTTTTTAGAGATGAGAAGACTTTGAGAGCTGTGTGTTGTATTAGAGCATCTGCACATGTTTTTAATAACCGTAGGTGGAACAGATTATCCTGCTGGCTTTTACTGGCCATTATCAAGGTTACTCTTGTTCTTGCTTTTGCACAAGTCCTCTTTTGGCAGGCAGAAGATCTGTGACTGTGTTTGCCAAGTCTGCAAGAAAGTAATTCTTTGTCTGCCACTGCTGGGTTTTTTGCACAACTTTTCCAAGTTGAAATGAAGAGATAAGTATTTTCAGTCTCTGAAGGTACTCTGTTCCAGAAAACTCCTTTTTGGATCTGATTAAATAAATCTAATAGATCCATATGCTTCAAGTTGGAAAGTGAACCGTCCAAAAAGATTTGTTTTGCTTTTTGGGGAGAAGACAATCTGAGATTTGCTGGTTCTGTGAATTTTTCTGCATCGGTGAAATAATGTCAAGTTGATGAGCTGCTGAACTAACTTGCTGGTAGAGATGGGGCAGGAAGTGAGCTGTGGCTAGGTAGCACCCTCCGAATAAAAACTTGTCAGAAAGCTGCTTTCAGCTAATCCCTGGGAGGAAGTGAGCTATAATCAGTACCAAGTGAGCTAATCACAGGAAATCTATTGCTCAACAGGAGCCTTTAAAAAAAAAAAAAGTCTGGGGCAGGGTGGTGGGGGGGAAGGCAGGGAGAAAGGGGAAAAGAAAAACACCCGTTTCATTCTGCTTTTGGACCCCAGAGTTTGGTCCAAGAAAATGGAATATCTGACAAAATGAGCAGCCTCAAAACTGTACAATGTGTCTATCTGTTTGCCCTCTTTTCCAGAATAATGAAGCATCAAGTCTCATCTCCTCCAGTAAGGTGTTTTTTCAGGTATTAAAAGGTGATGGTGTGGGGAGGCTGAGGAGAGGCTAGCGGCTGAAACCACTGGAGGCTTGGAGTCAGTGTACTGGGAATGAATCTCCAGACACTTTCAAGATGGATTTTTGTAATAGGAGCCAAGAGTGGGACGTGAGGATCTTGAATCTGTCTCGTTACGCCGGTCTTTTCTTCGACCACCACATGCTAGCTTTTTATTACTATTATTTTTAATTACTCTGAGCTTTTTTTTTTTTTCACTTGATATCTTCTGCCTTGGAGATTTGTTTGGGAGGCATCTGTTTTGCTGTTTTCCTCTGCTCTGGACCAGGCTGTCCCGGATGCTGCTCTTGGTGCGTGACAAACGTTGCCGGTGTAGCACCCTATAAGGCTCTACAGGAAGACGGCAAATGACAGCCGCCACCGTACAGATTGCTGTAAGGATAACTTTCTTTTCTCAACCCTCATGCCCTCTGCTAGAGCAGGGACAGGGAAATGCACTTTTTTGACCTTTGATCTGTTCTCTTTTCTTCTTTCATCCCTTCTGTCAGACAACACATGGTTTTGCTGTCTTGCTTTCGAGCACCGTGCCTGCTGTCTACATCAGTGGCCCAAATCTTCTGCAGCTCTCATTCCAACAGTTCAGGTGGTGTCCCAAGAAGGCCCTGCAGCTGTAGTGGCACATCAAGGATTATGATTTCAAAAGCAAAGTGGTTATGTTTCTTAATGCATTGTTAGCTTGAAATCCATTACTTCTGCTTTTTGGCCAAGACTGCAAAATAGACTTAAATTTGATGTTTGTGTTGCTTCGTCTGTGTTACATAGAATCATAGAATCATCACATGTGAGCTGGAAGGGACCCGCAAGGATCACCAGTCACCACCAGTCCAACTCCTGTCCCTGCACAGGATGATCCCAATATTCAGACCATGTGTCTGAGGGTCTTGGCCAAATGCTTCTGCAATCTTGTCAGGCTTGGTGCCATGAGCACCTCCCTGGGGAGCCTGTCCCAGTGCTCCACCACCCTCTGCCTCAAGAACCTTCTCCTCATGGCCAACCTCACCCTCCCCTGGCACATCTTCCTGCCATTTCCTCTGCTCCTGGCACTGGTGGCCAGAGAGAAGAGATCAGCACCTGCCCCTCCATGGACAATAGTAAATATATTGAGTAACTTTTACCTGCAATAAACAACTGAGTTTAGTTTGCAACATTGTGAGCCTCCTGTCAGGTTATGTACATGCAGAAAATTTGATTTATTTCACTGATTTATTTCTGGCTCCTTGGAGATCTGGTGCTTAAGTGGCAGTGTCAAGCAAGGTTATTGTGTGCCAGGAGTAGGAATTTATGTACATGTTATCACACATCTCTGAGACTGATGTGTTTTGCTTTGGTTTTGTTTTTCCCAAGCAATAGTCCAATTTACTTTTGCATCAAATCCCAGGCAGTGAAATACAGACACAGCCTATACCTGTGAAATACATTAATTAGAACATCTCAAGAAGACAAATTCATCTCATTATGATGTGAGAACTTTCTATGCCAGCTGTTTCTTTTGACAGATGGCACCATCTTCCTACCCCTATGGTGGTTCCACTGGGCCAGCACTTGGCTGCAGCCAACCCAGTTGCTCACCTGCTCCCTGCCAGGGGACAGGGGAGAGAATTGGGGGCAAGGGGAAGGAGACTGGTAGGGTGAGATAAGAACAATTTAATCGTGGAAATAAAAGAAAACTTAAAATAATAATGATATTAAAACAATAATAAGAATAATAGTAATAGTAATAAAATATACCAAAGAGTGACACTCAGTGCCATTGCTCACCACCCACCCACCAAACCTGGCCCATTCCCAGATAACGATCCCAGAGGAGCGACAATCCCGAACTGAAACCGCAATCCCGGGAGAGCGAGAGCCCGAGCGAAAGCCAGAGAGAGCGAGAGAGGAAGAGCTCCTCATGAATGTCCTGCCCATGGGGGACAGGAGATGGAACAGCCCATTGGCAGAGCCCCTCATGAATGTCCTGCCCATGGGGGACAGGAGATAGAACAGCCCATTGGCAGAGCCCAATGCCAACTGAGCTGATTCATTTCAATATTCCTCATCGCCCCCTTAGATCTTGCACTTGCAGACTGACAAAACACAGAGTCCTTCACCCCCAGTGACACAAATGCCAACATGGGGATGTTCTCAGCGTTTCTCTTCTAACAAATCCCAGCTGAACCCAAACCCCAGCACTGTTCTGGCTGCTGAACAGAAACCAGCTCTGGCCCAGCTCAGACCAGGTCAAGGGCCTTGCAGTACTGCACTGTAAGACTGATGTGTATGCTCACATAATTCATATTTAAAACTTAATTTGCTCAGGTCCAAGTGCTCCAGGAGGAATGTGACTGTGCATTATAGCAGACAGGCAAATGTTTGTCTTCAGTTTCATTTTATTTCCCTGTTGTCATTCTGCAAACAGAAAAATGGAAACACTTTTGCTGTTTTTTAGAAGTTAGAGGAGCTAAATAGGAGCCCCGTGGTGGAGAGGGGCCTCCGCGGTGGAGCCTGCTGCTGCACAAGCACATTGCTTCGGTTGGACAGGAGTGCGTGTCAGCCTTGATACCGATCACGAGGGAGGCCGAAGGAGCCAGGACTGGCACAGGAGCTGTACTTAGGAAGTTCTTCAGGAAGCAGCCCCACTTTATGCTCACACAAGGGGGAATTGAGGAGGCAAAAAAAACCCCAACAACAACAAAAGAATAAAGTCAAAGGCAGAGCATTCAGACTAATGTCCTGAAGCATTGTGTGTTCATCAGCTTTCTTAAAATGCTGCCCAATTTTTGCTTTATTTTCCAGCTTTTACCCACCATCAGGGTTTTGTTTCTGTGTGTTTTCCCACCAGTGGGAGCGATGGGAACTGCTTTCTCTCTTCTGTGACCTGGGTATGCTGTAGGTTATTAGACCCATTTCTTCCCCAAAAGGAAGAAAGCTAATGAGCAGCTGTATTAGTTTCACTGGGCTAG
>NW_010310079.1:0-9443 GCF_000700745.2 Antrostomus carolinensis | reverse complement strand
AGAACAGTTTAATAATAGAAATAAAAGAAAACTTAAAAAAACCCCTAATATTAAAATAGTACTGATAATGATAACAGTAATAAAATATACAAATGAGTGATACCCAGTGCCATTGCTCACCACCCACTGCCCAAGCCCAGCCCATTCCCAGATAATGATCCTGGAGGAGCGACAATCCCGAACCGAAACCACAATCCCGGGAGAGCGAGAGCCTGAAAAAATTACTTCCCTTTCTGGTCAACCCTGGATAATACACTAAACATGATATGATATGATATGATCTGGAATATTTCATTGGCACATCCAAATGCCAGGTCTGGGTTTTTCTGTTCACTGCGCTTCTCCCTCCCGGTCCTGATGCAGCTGTGAACCAGCCAAACACGGTGGCCTTGGGCTCCAACAGCAACTAATAACATCAGTACTTTTATCAATGTTCTTCTCATAACAAGTCTTACACTGAAACTAAACTACAGCTGTTCTAGCTACTAAGAAGAAAATGCACTCTATCCTAGCAAAGCCAGGAAAGCAGCAGAACTGACTCCTGGAACGTTGTTGTGAAAATGAAACTCTGAACACACTTGCAAATTGGTCACTGCAGGTCTCTTCAGGGGCTGGGAGGATGAGAGTGGGTTAAGCTACCCAAGGAACTTCTCTATGCTCATCTTGCCTCAGCTTCACTGGGCAAAAGTGGAAAGAGGAGAGCTGCATTTCTGAGGAACCTGGCTTCAGGTCTCCCACTGTCAGTGGTGAGTGATTTGGGATGGCACAGACTCTGGCTGGCTGCTTGCTGCTGCCTCTGCAGCAGAGAAGAGAGTGTATTTGCTTCTCCTTCCCTCTAGGGAGGTTCTCCTCCCCCTCTACTCTGCCCTGCTGAGGCCACATCTGGAGTACTGGGACCAGTTCTGGGCTCTCCAGTTCAAGAGGGACAGGGATCTTCTAGAGAGAGTCCTGCGGAGGCCACCAAGATGATGAGGGGCCTGGAGCATCTCCCATGTGAGGAAAGGCTGAGAGAGCTGGGACTCTTCAGCCTGGAGAAGAGCAGACTGAGAGGGGATCTGATCAATGTCCATAAATACCTGAAGTGTGGGGGCCAAATGGATGGGGCCGGGCTCTTTTCGGTGGTGCCCAGTGACAGGACAAGGGGCAATGGGCACAAACTGGAACACTGGAGGTTCCGCACAAACTTAAGGAAAAACTTCTTTACTGTGAGGGTGTGGGAGCACTGGGACAGGCTGCCCAGAGAGGTTGTGAAGTCTCCATCTCTGGAGATGTTCAAAACCCACCTGGACACTTTCCTGTGCAACCTGCTGTAGGGAACCTGCTTTAGCAGGGGGGTTGGACTGGATGATCTCCCGAGGTCCCTTCCAACCCCCACCATTCTGGGATTCCATGTGATTCAGCTGCTGCAGTTTGTGTTATGATGGTATGTAAGGCTGCTGAGGATGAAGAGAGTGCTTCCATTTTTGCTGCCTCAGTGCAGAGCAAGAAACCTCTGTCAAAAAGAGGGGCAGCTTTTGGGATTAGTGTCAGGTACTGGAGATAAGAATTGAGAAGTGGAGCCTTGTGGTCACCAGCGCTAGTACCCGTGGGTATGTTCTGTCAAGTAAGCAGCAGAACTGTTGGGAAAAAGGCTTTTAGCTCTTTTTGTGTCTTTTTTTGGTGAGTGTAATGCAGCACCGTCCTGTGGTGGGAATGAATCTGTCTGAAGTCTGTAGTTAAGTCTTGTTTGCAGCTTCACAGCTTGGCTCTGTGGTTCATTCCAGTTCTTGTAATTAAATGGAGCGTGACTGGTGATTGTGGAGGAGTTGCCGATGGGCTTGAGTACGTGATTATTACTGGTATTATCTTCACTGGCAAAGATGAAAGTGAATACCTTTCCCCTGATTGCGTCCTCTTCCATGTATTACCTTTGCTTCTTCTGTCATCTTTCTTCCAGATTTAGCATGCATTTATGAGGTTGCTCAAACTTAGGTTAACCATTTTAGTAGAAGTCTTTCATCCCAGGTAAAAAATCCCCCACCATTCATTGTATTGTCTAATCCTGTCAGAGAAATATGAATCTGATGTTCCCTTTGCCACTATACAGATTCCTGGCAGGCACTGGAAAGAAAAAGAAAATTCCCCACATCCTCACAGCTCCTTGCACAAGCCATGATTCAGCAAGGCAGCCATGTGGTGATGGTGCAAGAGTGATTACACCAAGCTGCTGGGAAATGAACAGGCTCCTTTTCCTCTTGGAGGGAGTGAGAGAGCAGAAAAGGAGCTTCAGGGTGTATTTGCGCTCCTATTTTTTTTTTCTTCTTTTTTTTAATCCCTCCTCCAGTCATTCCCCATCGTGCCAAACCTCCGCAGCAATTTCAAAAATACTTCCTGATGCTGTGGAAACTTTCCCTGCGTAATGAAGACAGGGTGAGGATAAAGGAGAGAATTGCTCTTTTCTTCTGCACTCAGGTGTCAGAAAAAGACTGGCTGTTTGGATTTGAACCTGAACAAAATGATTGATTTTTAACTTCTGATGATGACTGAAGGATCAGACTTCTGTTTCCTGCAGCGATCTGTTGTGAGTGGAGCTGTTGTAATTTATTTAAACTATGAATTCAAACCTGCTGTGCATTGAAATGGTCCTTTGTGCAAAAGAGTTTTGGATCTAGCACTTTATTTTAATGACAGTCTTCCAAGCAGCCACTCAGAAATTACAGAACTTTGTGTTATTAAATAAATCACATTTCCTAAGTTTTTCCTAAAAGCTGAGGTTTTACTAAACACAGATTTAATGAGTTTGAAGGATGCTGTTTAACTGCAGACAATGGAGCCAGTCCCTCAGGTGGGAAGCTGATGTCTGAGGTCTTTCTGTCACTCCGGTCTGCTCTGCCAGCCCCACAGCTTCTCTCCCTCCTGTAGAGCTCCTGGGCTCCGCTTCCAGCAACGTCAAGAATATTTCTGAACATTTTCAACATGAAACACTCAGCAGAACTGCAGCTCTCAGAGTCTCCACGGACACCGTTATGCCAGTTTCTTGAAGCCCCTTATTTTAGAATCACAGACAGGTCTGAGTTGGAAGGGATCTTAAAGCTCATCCGGTTCCAACCCCCCTGCCATCAGCAGGGACACCTTCCACTAGACCAGGTTGCTCAAAGCCTCATCCAACCTGGCCTTCAACACTTCCAGGGAGGAGCAGCCACAGCTTCTCTGGGCAGCCTGGGTCAGTGTCTCACCACCCTCACAGCAAACAATTTCTTCCTCAGATCTCATCTCAATCTCCCTTTTTAAAGCCATCACCCCTTGTTCTATTACTACCTGCCCTTGTAAAAATTCCCTCAAAAAAGTTCCCTTTTCTTGTGGGATGATAAGTTTTGTATTTCCATATTCCTCTCTTGAGCACACGAGGCACTAAGGAAGAATTAATTTCAGATCAAGAAGCTGTAATACCGAGTATGTGATCAGCCGGCTTGTGCTGCTCGCGTCACTGAAAATTAAGAATTTTTACTATAGTGAGAAATTTATTTAAAATATATAAACAAAAGTCCAGTAAATGTTTTTGAAAGTTGCAACCTGAATACTATGTTACAGTGTTTTTAATTCAGTGACTGAGCTCTCCAGGGGAGCGTGTGGGGAATTAGTATGGACTTGGGGGGCCAAGTCTGTTCTTGTCCAGTTTCAGACACAGGTTAGTGGTTTATCTTTATATCCTACCCTTGCTAATATCATCAGGCAGCTCAAAAAACTGCACAGGTAATATTATTAGTAATATTATAAAATTAATACTATAAAATAAGTCTTTACTTTAGAAAAATCCAAAAGGCTACTCATGATGTTGCTTTCTTCACTTAGTGTATCGTTTTGGTGTGAAAGTTATGTGATATGCTTCTTTACCTACTATGATTTATTTGGTGATCTGATTTTATTTTTTTGTTCAAAAGGAGGACTGCTTTCTTTTAAATGTCAATTCCCATTTGGATAGTTAAGGATTCTGTATCCTACTCTCTTCTGAGATTTGATTAGCATAAGGAAATGGATTGTGGTCCCCTGTACTGCCATCACTCCAAGCCCAACCTCAAATAGGACTCTTGAATATATCTGATTTGGTGGTTCAGACCAAAAATTTGTACATCTCAAATAGGTGGCATGCACTTTGTGCAAACAATATGTATTGTTAGAGAAGCATTTAGAATAAAATCCCAGTGGGTAGGCTGCTCAGACCTGCTATTAGATTGCAGGGTTCGTAATTTTTTCCCCATATAGCAGTGTAGGTACTGGAAAATACAGAAGATCCTGCAGATAACTTGCAACATCTGAAAGAGCAATCAGTAAGGGAATTTGGAAGACTGTTGGAGGATGGGAATTGCAGTCTGATTCACCACTGCATCCCTGCAGACATGTTCCAAGTGTTGCAGGTCTGTTTTTTGCTCTGTCACCAGGCAGAGGGCTCGAAGGCAGGTTTGTCTAGGTGGGCGTTGCACAACTTTGACCATTGTTCCCCATCAGTCTCTAAGGAGATGGAGCAACCAGCACATGTCCAGTTTTTACTTGGGCTGCCAGAAGTTTGCTTTGTGTGCTGCTTGTGCCTCTGAACGTACAGAAATTATAAGCTGTCATGGGCTTTTATGGTGATAATTCATTTTAATCTCCTGAGCTTCACAACATAAAGCAGTGTACTCTTGTGCTGCATGAACTGAGGCTGCTAGACCGCTGTATTTTTCTTTGTTGGGATCTGGCAGTATTCACCCAGTGCAACAACAGGGAATGGCAGTCCACCTGTTTTTAGGTCTTCTGCTAAAACTATGTTGTGCAAGATGTACATGTTGTACACAGACATTGTGTAGCACAATATTTATACTTTGGAAATAAGGTGTGATAATTGAGAGTGGATTGCACTGTTTTATCCTGAGTTTTTGGAGCAACACTGATAATGATTGCTCCAGTGCTGTAGCTGGGACTGAGTCATGCTTTGGGACTGTGATGGGCAGCTAATAGACATGATGTGTTGGGTATGTGTGTGGGGGGCTGTTTTTGGTAGTGGGAGAAGGGGCTACAGTGGTGGCCCCTGTGAGAAGATTCACAAAGCTCCCCTGGCTCCAAGGCAGACCCACCTCCAGCCCAGGCTGAGCCAATCAGCAATAGGGAAACACCTCTGCAAATCCATATTTGTGAGGGAAGAACTGGTTTTGAAAAGAAAAAGGAGGAGAGAACCTGGAGGAGAGGCCATTGACCTGAACAAAAGACAACCAACAGCCTAAACAAAGGGGAGAGCATCGGTGCCAGGAGGAGGAAGGAGGAGGGGGAGGACAGAGAACCTGAGACACCCAGTTCAACTGCATGGAGTAGGAGAGGGCAAAGGAGGTCCCTGCAGCCCATGGGAGTTCAACGGTGGAGCAGATACCCCATGTGTAGGCCATGGAGGACTCCATGCTGGAGCAGAAAACCGAGCCTGAGGGCAAGTGTGACTGAATTGAGATCCCAGAGACAGTCAATGCGAGAGTGGGGTGAGGAGGTGCGCTGGACCAGAGATCTGTCTGCAGCCCATGGATGTCCCCATGCTGGAGCCAGGAGCTGTGCTCGAAGAGGTCCGTGACTCCATGGGCAGCCCACGTTGGAACACTTTGTTCCTGGACTCTTGCAGCCCACGGGAGGAATCTCATGCAGGGGAGAGCAGCAGAGATGAACTGACTGAAACCCCCATTCCCTGCCCCCTGTGCTGCTGGGGGGAGAAGGTAGGGAAATGGGGAGCAAAGTGATTTGAGCCCAGGAAGAAGGGAGGGGTGGGGGAAGGTGTTTTCTAAGATGTGGTTGTCCTGTCTCACTGTGCTACTCGGATTGATTGGGAACTAATTAAATTGATTTTTTTTCTTCCCCAAGTTGCATCTGTTTTGCCCGTGACCATAACTGGTGAGTGAGTCCTCCCTGTCCTCATTCCAACCTACGAGCCCTTTGTTGTGATTATTTTCCCATCTCACTGTGTTGGAGTGAGTGCTGTACCACATGGTCTGAGCTGTGGGTGAAACCACCACACACCAGTGGGCCACTCATTTCCTGAACTGTTGTGAGAGGTGGGGGAGGAGATCAACAGAGAGGAGATCTGTTGGCTCCGGTTCCAAAGAGGTAGCTCATCATTTGAGGATATGGAGGAATGAGGGACATATTTGTTATTCACCTGTCATCATGAGGTTATTTCTGTAAATCTTTCTTTGTGCTGTTTCCTCTGTAGCAGAGAGGCTGCCTGTTTCTTGGTGATCATAGAAAAATCTCCAGGTTATTATGAGGAGGGAGGAAAGGCCAGTGCAGATTTTATTGAATGTGGTATTTGTCATGTAGACACTTTACTGGGCTGTGTTTTAAACTTTAGCAGCTATTTGTTCATGATCTCACTCATGGTTTTGTTAAGAACTCGAAGAGGATTGTGGTGATAGTATTTATTCTTTTTACAAATGGAGAAAGTGTGGTGCAAAGTGCTGAAGTAGTGCAAGTCCTCATTCAGAAGTGGAATACATCCAGGGATCTCGGTCCCATCTTCTTTAACATAGGCTGCATAATTTGGGTAGAGATATTAATACAACTTCACGTGGACAGCATGCTGAAGCATGACTTATAAGCTGATATTTTCTCCCCAAGACCTTGTCTCATAAGTGATAGGAAGGAAAGCATCTAAGGCTTTCAAATGTGTTTGACTCTGGAGCATGAAGCTCTTTGTGCTAGAGCTACTTCTAAAAGAAGTTGTACTTATGTCCTTACGTGTACTGTCCTTTTCACGTACACAACCTTTGTGTGAACAGATAATGAACAAGATCGGGGAGTTGATCCACGTTATAACTGATTGTTGTTTTTGGCTGGGTTAGTTTTGTCACTGGAAAACTTTGTCACTCCATCCCACAAATGCTGCTGCTGGCAGAAATGAACGGGTGGCCCAGAAGCAGGAGTGGGGAAGGAATCCGCTTCCTTTTGCAGAGACATCAGTGTCTGCCAGTGCAGTGCTTGCTGAGTTCCTTTCCCTGTTGGCCAGCTGACGAAACGCAACATTTATGTATTCAATGCTCTCTTCCTATGTTAAAACAAATATTTCTGTTTCAGTGCTTTCACTAGCTATTGAGAACCATGTCTGACAACGGAGAACTGGAAGACAAGCCACCAGCTCCTCCCGTCCGGATGAGCAGTGCTATCTTCAGTTCAGGGAGCAAAGACCAGTTGTCTGCCAACCACAGCTTGAAACCCCTGCCCTCTGTACCAGAAGAGAGAAAACCTAGGAATAAAATCATCTCCATATTCTCTAGCGCTGAAAAAGGTAAGATCCCTCTATTTCCAAAGTTACTACTTTTATTCATAGAATCATTGAATGTTGTGAGTTGGGAGGGACCCACAAGGATCATCGAGTCCAACTCCTGTCCCTGCACAGGACAAGCCCAAGATTCAGACCATGTGTCTGAGGGCCTTGGCCAAATGCTTCTGGAATCTTGTCAGGCTTGGTGCCATGAGCACCTCCCTGGGGAGCCTGTCCCAGTGCTCCACCACCCTCTGCCTCAAGAACCTTCTCCTCATGGCCAACCTCAGCCTCCCCTGGCACATCTTCCTGCCATTTCCTCTGCTCCTGGCATTCGTTGGTGGCCAGAGAGAAGAGATCAGCGCCTGCCCCTCCTCTTCCCCTTGGGAGGAAGTTCTAGACTGTGATGAGATCTCCTCTCAGTCTCCTCTTCTCCAGGCTGAACAAACCAAGCGACTTCAGCCTCTCCTCGTACAGCTTCCCCTCTAAACCCTTCCCCAATTTAGTGTCCCTCCTCTGGACACTCTCCAGCAGCTTTAGATTCTTTTTATCCTGTGGCACCCAAAACTGCCCCCAGTACTGGAGGTGAGGCCACACCAGTGCAGAGCAGGGCTTTACTCTGCACCTTTACTCTTCATGTAAGATTTGGTAGTGCTTCAGACATTCAAGTCCAGCCTGTCCAAGTGTAGAGGACTGGAGAAAGAGTTGAACTTGGCTATGTGCGTTCATTGAGCTAAGATATTCTCTCTGTTTTCACTGGGGTGTTTGAAGATGAAATGCTAAGTAAGAAAAATTAAATAGCTCCCTGAATAAAACTATCACCTATTGCTTCTCATTTTGCTACCCAGTTAAAAGAAATGCATTTCCAAACAACCCTCATAGATATTTGTGATTCCCGGGTATAGTTTTACTTACCATCTTACTATGCTAAATGCAGATTTCTATTTGAAACTGAGCACCCAGCTGTTTTGGAAGGTACTTCATGTTGATGAACATTTATGTGGTACCTTGAGGAGGAAACAAGGCAGTAAAGAAGTAATGGGGAGGGTGCAGTGTGCATGAAGAAGAATTGAGAAAAATTAAATCCTTCTGTCTGCGTAACTGCACTGTTAGGATTAATTACTAGTGGGGGAAAAATCTGGATTGCTGTAAATACAGCAGTTTTTTCTCAGAAATAATCCTTAATGAAACTAGACTGTATTTGTGCTTTGTTTCTGTCGTCTTTTCTTTATGATGGATGTATGTACAGCACTGGAGCCCTGCTCCTGGTTCTCCAGGATGTCTGTATCCACGTTCAAAAGAATAGTGCATAGATAGAAATATCTTCTAGTATCTGGTATGGTAAAACTGGGCAGGGACCTATAAGCCTGACCTGACACTGCTATGCATTGCATTTTATTAATCTCTCCCAGTTGGCATTTTTGAGATTGATATTAAGGTGCACAAGGGGAAGTCCCTGCTGCTCTTAACGTTGTACAGGCTGCCCAGGGAGGTGGTAGAGTCAACTTCTCTGGTGGGATTTAAAAGACGGGTAGATGAGGTGCTGAGGGACAAGGCTTAGAGGTGGAATTGGCAGTGTTGGGTTTATGGTTGGACTCAGTGATCTTAAAGGTCTTTTCCAACTGCTACAATTCTGTGATTCTGTGATCTTCTAGTTCTGCTCTTGGCTTCCTGTACCTCGTTGCTGTTTCAAGAGGCTTTGCTCCTCTGGTTATTTATTCGCTTGGCTAAGTATTTTCCCCAGGCTGGTTTTTCACTCTTGCTCAGCTGTGTGAGCAGCCCCTCTTGCAGCCATGCCTCACCCTGGAGACAAATGCTGGAGGTGGCTTCCCTGTATTCAGAAGACCTGGCTTTCCATGATCTGGCAGAGTTTCTGCTCTGAACAGTAGGTGTGTTTTCCTTTTTGGAGGTTGGAAAGATTTGGCAAGTGTAGCTTTTGGAAGTAGAACAGTTGTTTCACAAGGTCACTTCTTATGAAATAACTGTCTGTGGCTGGATTACAGCAATAGAAGTGGTGGTCTTTTTTTCTGGCATGGATCAGAGCCTTAAAGAGGTTAAGGAGATCCTGAGAAGCTGCTACAGGTTGCTGGCAGCACCTCAAGAGAGAGACTTCAGGCCTCTGAGGTTGATGAAGGTGTTGAATCTGGGTGCTGTCTCATGGAGTGCCCAGGTGGCCAAGAAGGCCAACAGC
>NW_010310078.1:119725-178306 GCF_000700745.2 Antrostomus carolinensis | reverse complement strand
ATGGGCTGCAGATGGGCCTCCAGTCTAGCGCCCATCCTCACCCCCACCCAGCTCTGGGGGTACACCCCCGCTCTGGCATTGAGTGACTTTGGGGTCTCAATTCTCCCACACTTGCCCTTGGACTCAGCTTTCTGCTCCAGCATGGAGTCCTCCATGAGCTACAGGGATCTCCTTTGCCTTCTCCTACTCCATGAAGTTGAACTGGATGTCTGAGGTTCTCTGCCCTCCCCCTCCTCCTTCCTCCTGGCAATGAAGCTCTTTTTCTCTTTGTTTAGGCTGATAGTCATTTTTTGTTCAGGTCAATGGCCTCTCCTCCAGGTTCTCTCCACCTTCTTTTCAAGACAGTTCTTCCCCTCACAAATATGGATTCTCAGAGATGTTTCTCTGTTATTAATTATCTCAGCCTGGGCTGGGGTTGGTGTGTCTTGGAGCCAGCGCAGATTTCATGAAGCTTCTGACAGGGGCCATCACTGTAGCTCCCTCCCCCACTACCAAAAATGCCTTCCCCCAAACCCAACACAGTGCCCTCAACATGCATGGAAAATCTAGATGTCTGTGGTCCTCACTGGTATGCAGGAAGACCCCAACCATCTGCAGCTCCTCTAGGGAAATTTTGAGGCTGTGTCCTTGTTGCTGCCAGATTTTCACTTTTCATCTCTTTATTCATAGACAACAGTCTCCTTTTCTACATTAACAGAAAAGTTTGACTACAAACTGGTGCACCCCTGTTGTAGGAGTATTTGACTGTTGTGATGGCTGTAAGAACACAACATGACAGGACAGGGAACGATATTTCATCCCTGAGAGCAGAGTTACAGCTCCACAAAGATATTTAAGGGGCAGCAAGTGGGAAGACTCATGGTTCAGCCATGGCATGGGTGCTTCACGGTCTTCCAGCCCTGTGCATCTCACCTTCATCAGCAGCATGGACCTCTGGACCTCTGCTAGAGCCCTACCATCCCATCTTCTGCCAAAATTAAGTAACTCAGCCTGGATGATGCAGGAAGTTTGAGGCAAAAGGGTGAGCTCAGAACCTTTCTCCTTCCCTCCCCTCCTTTCCTAACCACAGAACTATTCCTTTAATCTTATTCCTATTCCTTCTTTAATCTGCTGATTTGCACAGTGGTGCACACATGCATACAAGAGGTGTAGAATATGACCACAGAAGGCTACAAAGAAGAAATTCAGTTTTCGGTAGCGTTTTACATTCACTTCACACCACTTGGAATAACTGCGTGCAGTGCAGAGTCCTGGAGAAATAAGCTCCCTGACCATGGGACTATTATATTACATATCCAATAAAACAAGCCCTTCATTTTGCTCATTAAAATCAGGCATGCTTGTTTGTTGGACTTTGACTGTACAGTATTTCTTCTATTTGTGGGTTTAGCTATAAAACCTAAAGAAAACTTTTCTTATGGTTAATTTTCCCTTTAATTGCTCATAGTGGAGTCCTTCTGACTCCAGATCATTTCTGTAATTACTGGACCACATTCTTCCCCCCCATACCTCTTTTATAGGGTAGGAGCACTATTTGCCCCCCCTGTGTCCAGAATCCTCATTGAGAGGAAGCTGTAGAAATATAACCACAAATTAAGGCTGTTAGTTCTCGTACCCATGTGTTTGTTGTTCCTGTTGCCAAGTTGAAAACAGCTTTTTCTTCTTTTTTCGTCAGAAATAAAATAAAATTTTAAAAAATCCAGTCAAGCCAACTTTCTTGCAATCTGGGTCTGCAGTCAGGCAGAGAGGCTGTGCTGCAGTTGTAGTAAGAGGATGGGGACTCCAAAGTGGTGGAGTGAGAGTCCTACCTTGGCCACTGAGTTGCCAGGTGGCCCACGGCTCATCACAGCAGGCAGATCTTCATGGCTGAGTGAAGTGGTGCTCAGAACACCAGCCTTCTTGGGCTCCCTGTCCCAGCAGTGCTGCTTCTCTGTCCTGCTCCAGGCCATAAACCCTGGATGCACTGTCAAACTGTCTGGGTGGTGTTTCACAGCTCTTTGTAGTTCAGTAACACCAAGATGGTTTTCATGGGGTGTTGGAGATGTCTTCTCTTTGGGGCAGGCAAAGGACATCATAGGAAGGCATTTATTTGGGAGGTTTCTTGTCATGCATTCCCACTGCAAAAAGAAAGCAGCAACGTCAACTCCAACCCCAGCTGACTGTGCCTCTGTCTCTCATCAACCTCTTTCCCCCTTTTTGGGCTGATGGTGCCTCAAGTCATTGTTTCTGTGCCCCATGTGCCAGAGACTGATCTTTGCCAAGAGCTCTGCTCACTACAGCTATGCACAGTATAAAGAAAAATTGAAGTTCACTCTCCTACCAATGTCATCATCTTTCCAAATGTGATCTCAAGGCATGACTTCAAGACTGGATTAAGCCAGCCCTCAAGACCTGCACCCTACTTTTGATCAGTCCAAACTGCACTTAACCATACTCTTGGTTTGACTGAAGTTCAGTTACTGCTGCCAGCAAGGTGGCAGAGGATTCCCCAGGAGTGATGAATTTCTGCCATGACTTAGAGCATCCATGAGTAAGCATGACCAACAGTAACTTGGGTGAAATGAGTTGAGGAGTCCAGATCAACTCCTACCTCTATATTGGTATAATTACCAGAAATGAGCAGGCAGACCCTCTCAGAACATGCAGGGGGACCTCAGCATCCGCTCATGTTATGACAACATCTAGAGACAGCAGCCATCATCCACACCCCTATGGGATTAAATCCTGGAGAAGCTGTGGACAACATCTTTGCAAGAAAGCATGATGAGCCTCCATGGGCATCTTACCATAGACAGGGAATGAATGGGGTAGGCACATTACAGCTGAGCATTTCACCTTGGTCGACTGTGCGTCTTATATCAGCTGTGGGTCTCAAACCTCTTTGCTTGCACTTTTGCCATATGTCTCCAAGCTTGTGATAGCGTGATCTGTGCTCCAAGGTAATGCTTATTTACTGGCAGTAGGTTCAGTAGTTGCCAGGGTAGGCAAGTTAATTTACAGAGTTCTTATTTCCTAATAGTCTTACAATGCAGCCCACTGTTGACAGTTTGTTTGAAAAGTCACTTTTCATATATAAACATGTTCCAGTCAGTTATTATTTGCTTTTCTAACTCCTGTTATCAATAGAATTTATTATTAACACCCCTCCCCACTTCATTAGAAAATGTTGTTCTGGAATATTTGTGTGTCTTCAAATGATAAATATTGAGATTTCTGCTTTTTATATTTGTGAAAGGGCAATTCATTTATTCAAGCACTAAACTTTTGACCCGATCTTTGGAGTAGTCACTTCTGCTAGCTGAATTATTCATCGTGAATAAATTATACCATGAATTTGTCCCCCCACTGCCTTTTTTTTTTTCCCTGTTTGTGAAGCGTATGCTGAGTGATCCTGCTTTCTGAGAACAGAACCATCATTTGTGAGAATTTACTGAATAGTTGCATACCCAATGCTTTCTGTAGCAGCCACGGTCTGATTGCCTGCAGACAGCCACGCGTCTCTGTAGACCTGCGACAGAGGGAGAAGATTAAATCCAAGACCCTCTTCTTGGGGGGGAATAAGACCACCCTACCTGTGGATATCTGGTTGAAGAGGCTGGGATTGCAACCCGGAGCTGATGGAGCAGAGCCCGCATCCCATCACTGCAGAGAGGAGTGCATTTGGCCCAACGTGTAGAATCCAAGTCCTAAGGGTAGGGGGGGTGGAAAAAGAGCACAAACCCCAAATATAAATCCGTTCTGAAGACAGTCATGCTTTCAAGCAAGGTCCTAAGGAATGTTTTTCGTCACTCCCAGTGAAACTCTAGCACTTTCATCTCTAAACGCTTGTAGAGCTGCAGATGAAAGGCTCCTGACTGGAAGCACTTGAAGCTCAGCTTTTGATCTCCACGTTGCCTACACGCTCGACCGAGGAGTGCTGCTGCAGCCCCATGTCCCTCTTCTGAAAGACAACAAGTGTTTTCTTTCCCTCTCCCTGTTTAATATTATCCCAGTTGACCCAAGGGATGGACGTTCCTATTTTCTGATGGTCAAATATTATGACAGCTTCGGATATCAATGTTCTCGCAGTACCTCTGGCAGTTGTCTTCCAAAATAACTTCTGGTCCTTTTTAAGCAATAAACTTTCCCTGATGGTTCAGCTTTGATTCTCGCTGGCTTTTGGGGAGGGTTTTTCTCCAAGGGGTGGGGAGAGGAGCTTTATTTATTTTTTCAGAGGAAAACTCTGGCTGTTGCGAGAAAGCTCTTAAATGAAACATGGAGCACTGTGCCAACTCCTGTGGGAGACAAATGACCTGGAGATGCAGAGCTATCACTTACTGTTGGAAATGTGGGGGCTGAGGATTAAAAAAGTGAAGTAGCAAGGATTTGTAAGGAAAATTGTATGTGAGTATATAAGATTTATTGCTGGGACTGGTCTGGCAAACAAAGGCTATACTCCATGTTAGAGGTCTCACAGGTAAAATTACGGGAAAGGGAGCTGACTTTCCACTCTCCTATATGATATCCTTTGCCATATACACTATTGAATGTAGACTGAATGTAAAGCCCTGCCACTCCAGAAATGTCTGCTCATGGGTTGGTATTGATTTGCACCCACTTAGCACTCAATTTGTGCTGGTATAAACGTCTACGTAAGGCAGTGGCAAATCAGGATAATTTTGTGGTAGTCCGGAATCGAGTAATAGCATAATTAAGAGTAACGACCATGGAGGACTGCCTATTTTTTTTTTTGTACATGCATTTACTCTTCCTCCTTGGTGGAAGGGGAGTTATTGCAAGGCAGGACCAGCGGGTGCTTGGCGGGTGCCAGCACAGCTCATCTCCTCGGCACAGTGGTGCTCTCCCACCTCCGACAGCCGAACAAATTTGTCATCCCATGCTCTGCTGTGAATTAAATCCCTTCATAAAACAGCATCTTGGACTCTCTGCCTGTAAAAACTATGACTCCAAAGCAACTTGGTGCAGCAAGCTGGTTTAAATTAGAAGGAAAAGTATATTTTAAAAACATTCCAGCTAATGCATCCTAAAACCTCCCGTAGAGGGGACAAGTTATATTTTCACACCTGCTGTGTTACTGAGGGAAACTCCCAGGGTTACTCTGATCAGCTGATATTAAAACAGAGCTTTTACCTGTCTTAATTAGGACTTTTGGCAATCTTTGCTAATGCATTACAGGCATCTTTAAGCCCTGTTTAGTCAGACTCTATGTCTCCACTAGTGGAAGGGAGTAAAACTGGTTATAGGTAACAGTATATATTATAGTATAGAAAATACTGCAGTGCTGTGATATGAATCTGTGGATATATTTTGCAAAGTGGTTAAAGAAAAAAGGGGTAACTCCAGTCTTGCGTTAGTCATGTCATTTCTGGGACCATGCTGGGGGCACGTCTGCTCACTCCTCCAGATCTCCTAACTTTCCCTTGCTGAGGGACCACAGTCACATGTTGTCTCTGCCCTCCTGATCCTCACCAGCTTTTCCCTTTTTGCTCACAATGTGGCTTCTTCCAGGCTTCCCTGAAGCTTCTGCAAGGGCCTGGGACATTCACTGACCTCCAGAAGAGCCAGTGAATTAAATACTCTAGAGTCATGGGTGCACCACTCCAGCCATAAGCACCTGATGTAGGGTGCATGGAAAGGGCTATGCCCATCTCATGACTCCTGCCTTATGATGAAATAGAATTCTGGCCCATCTTCAGTTCCCCTTTTTGCTGCAGGTTCCTCGGCACAGCCTTGGGCAACCTTTTCCCTCTATTTTGTGAGGACAGCAGTGCTGTGCCTCCCCTGGGGGCTGTGAGGATGCCCCATGAGCACTTACATACTGCTATTATGGCACCGAGGTAACTCCTTGCACCTTGTGTGCACTGAACGTCCAAGATAATTTTGCAGAGATAAAATATAACATTCCAGAAATCAATCACATCAAGTGCTGTGGAGTTTTGCTTAAATTCCCCTTTTGGATTTATAAGCCTGACAAATATATATTTTTTTCACAGCTTGCTGACCATCTGCTGATCATCTATAAATATAGCTGATTTAGTGCTTTGTCTCAAAAAGGAAGAAGACACACATTTACACATACAACCCATAAGAGTGTTATGCCAACGAAAGGTATTAAGAAATATCATAGTTGTCCAGGATCCATGAATGACGTAGAAGAATGATATGGCTAGAAATGTGTGTGTGTGTGTGTGTTTAATTTGCTCTGCCAGGGGCTGAACATGCTTCCAAGTCCACCCATCTCACCCATCAAAGACCATACTGGTGATATTGCTTAGATGTCTCTCTTGGTGGGATTCTGCATCTCTAACTGAGAGTGGTTTAGCCCAACCCAGCTTTCACTTTTCCAATGGGACAGAGAGGCTCCATGAGCCTGGAGGTCAGTGCACCAGGTGAAAAACAAAGGAGAAAGGAGAAAGGAAGGAAGGAAGGAAGGAAGGAAGGAAGGAAGGAAGGAAGGAAGGAAGGAAGGAAGGAAGGAAGAAAGGAAGGAAACCCTCAGCAGGTAAAAGGTGTGAGCCCTATAAAACAGGACAAGAAGGTATTACATGTGTTTTCCTGAAGGTTTCTCTATGTTTTATCAATTTGTGTGCACACGGGAGATGTTTCATCTCTGCAAGGTTTTAAAATGTCCCATCAGCTGGAAGCAGCCTTATTACCATGAAGATAATCCCATACCCCTACTCCTCCAGGCTGCACACAGTGCATTATCCCTGGGCAGGACGTGAGCCCTTAGCATAAAGAAGTGTATTCCTTTTACATGGCCCACAAGTACGAGTTGCAGTTTTTGGGTATAAACATCTCCTCCTCTGCTTCTGGCCATTGGAACTTTGAATGCATTTGCTCTTGGTTTTTTGCAATAAAGGGAGTTCCTGGCATTTTATTTCTGCCCCCTGCCTTGTTAGCTTTTGGGGAGTCCCCACAGGCAGATACAGGCAGGCGAGGGGCACAGCATCTCCCTAGGGAATGAAGATGTGGGCGTTGGCTTGTTTTGTAGCCTGAAGAGCCATGGCCAGTCCCTGCCAGAGGATGGGAAGGACAGGACAGGCTTTTCTCTGGGGAGCTGGAGCTGTGAACACAGCATGATGGCACTGGGCTGGAGTGTTTCAAGACTCCTCTCCCTGCGACTTGCCTGAGCCAAGTGGGCTGGGTGATAGTTTTCTCCTCCTAGGCCAGCAAGGAAAAAAATATTCCATTGCTGGAAAGGAGCCTCAGGAGAGCAGATCCCCAGCTGCTCCTCCAGCTTGGCACCAGCAGCCTCTGCAGTTCTTTCATGCCTCTGTGTGAAGGTCAACACCAGTGTCCCTGACCGGGAAGGATCCCTCACCCCTGACCTGCCCTCTCTGCGTAAGGCCCTAAAGTGTGTGAGTGGCTGGGCAGAGGATCGTGCCTCCTATGGCATCTGCAGCGTCCCAAAACCCCGCAGGCAGGGCCTGGTGTGCCTGTGGAGGGGGAGATGTGGCCCATTGTGCATTGACAAGGACTGGAAGACAGTAAACAAATAAATCAAAAATAATTGAAATGACACCATGGGAAATAACTCCCTGGGGCCTGCAAGCAGACTACTTCTTCCCAAGGAAAGTTACTGGTGATGCTGCCTTGGAGATGTCAATGTAATGAAAACAAAAACAAAACCCACCCCAAACCAGGGAGTGTTTTACTTTAAATAACGGGTCCCTTTTAAGTCTAGGATATTGACATTGGGTTTGAATGGGGGCACCGTAGGAGCCCAAACTTGCCATACATGTATTTCCAAACCTACCACCTTCTGTAGAAACATCAAGGGAATACATTTGAATGGAAATAAATTCAGCTAACGCCTATTGATGCAAATGGGTAATTTCAAGTGCATTAAAGAATGTGGCCAGAGACGCTTCAGCAAACAATCCAGATCATGTCTTAATTAAGGTATTTTCTTTCTTCTTCTTCTTTCTTTTTTCTTTCTTCTTCTTTCTTTTTTCTTTCTTCTTCTTTCTTTTTTCTTTCTTCTTTTTTTCCTCCTCCCATTTGTAGGAACAATAGCAAAGAATTGCCTAGGTCCCTGAGAAGACAAAATTACACCTAAAAACCAAGGCCGTCTAAAAACATGTGCTTTGATAAACATATATGGACATGAATTTAATTGTGCCCGTGCGCTTTCACTCTGCAAAGGTGACAGCTGAGCCAATCAGCTAACTAATTAACATACACTGCAAACGAGATTCCTCTTTTCTCAGGACCAGGACAGATGGCCTATGCCACTCAGCCAGCTTCCTGCGCCTAATCCCCTGCTCCTATTTGCTCCAGTGGCTGCAGATATTTGCATTCACTCAACAATAACCCATTGAAACAAATCACTCCCTTTTTTCTTGCCACCTCCAAGAAAGCACTACACGCCACTGCCAATGTGGAAATGCTGCCACAAAGGAACCAATTATTATTTACAGAAAAATATCAGAAAAAGAAAAAAAAACAAACAGGATTGCTGCTAAAAATAAAACAAAGCCCTTAAAAATGAAAGGGAAAGGAATAAAATGACATCTCTGAAAAGGGTCTAGTTCATAAGGGCTGCATTCAGAGTGCCTGGAGCAGGTTTTAATATTTTTTTTGCCTGCTCCTGTTGCCATTGAATCTGATAGTGTGCTTTGCTTGTTAACAAGTTTTATGCTTTATTTTGGACAACTGTTTTATGCCTTGGCCAAAGACACAGGTTCAGATTTGTTTTCTAACAGTCCCTTTTCCAATGGCCCACCCATTGCCAAGAATAAAAATGGTTGTAAAGTTAGATTTATTTTCACCAATATCTTTTATCTAAACACATCCCTAGATGCTCCATGGAGAAATCCAGGCTGCCACTGGGCAGTCTGAGGCTGCATTTTCTATGTTGGAAGATGCTGGTGCTGCAACATCCCCGGATGCTTCCCAACAACTATTGCTGTCTCCAGGAGGTCCAACATGGGCTCGCAGGAGTGGTTTCCAAAGGATGTACAGCCCTGTGAGCAGGGTAGCACAGGTGCCTTCACTCATGCTGATGGTTTTGGGCACCCCACTCTGATCCATCCCGCAGCCCAGCATTGCAGAAGTCTTCCCTGGTTTCTCAGAAATCAAGCTGCAAATGTTTTTTGTTTAGTTGGTTGTTGTTGGGTTTTTTTAATCTCATGGAAGGAGATGTTTTAAAAATACTGTTGTGTGTACTGTGATGTTCGGCAGCATGTTTGCCAAGATGCAGAGGCTTCGTCACGATTGCAAGCGGAGTCCTCCTCCGAGCACTGGAAGGAGGCAGTTCCCAGAGCCCTTTGGCAGCCTGGAGCAAGGAGGGGAGAGAGATGGGGAGGAAAAAGGTAAAATCAACTGGGGATCTGGGAGATAAAAAATAAAATCTTTTGGAAAAATCCTTCAAACTTCATTGATACAGTCTAAGGAAAAGATGCACCAAGAAGGGATTTTTCAGTCAATCATTACAGCTTGGGTCCAAATCAAGAGTGCAGCAAATGAATGTAGGACTGGTGGGTCCCAACAGCACACCTGTAACATGTCTCAGTGTTGGTAAAAAGCATTACTAGCTGCTTGGATCAGGTATGAAAGGATTGCTTTGTTTTTTTGCAAATACAGAGAAGATTCAAAATATCTGATATCTAAGATCCTTTTCCCTGTGCATAATTTTTGGTATAACTTTAATCACTTCCATCACATTTATGCTGTACTTTATTTCAGCTGACTGAGACTATGCCAGCCATTGATTCAAGTGTTGTCTGATGTGACCATGAAACTCAGTCTTCTTTCCTGGGTTGCTAGAAGTGGTTAGCTTTGAAAACATCTGCATTTTTTTGGGGGGGGAGGAGGGGAGAGGGGGGGTTGGTTGTCACAGTTGATTATGTGGCTTCATGTCTGGCTATTGGTGGCTTGGGTCAGTCTTTCTGGGAAAAGAACTACTTTTCCAGTGTACATGTGCCCTGGTACAGTGGTTCACATAGTGGGATCTCAATCCGTGATGGGTTAATATTGTTGTTAAAATAGTAAGTAGTAATCATACTCAAGAAAATACAGGCAGTGACAAACTGAATAGCCTCCTCTCTCTTACTGTCCCAGTTCAGTAGAAACACTTGCACTGGTTCTAGGGGATTACAAAAGTCAGAACCTACTAAATCCACAGGAAAATAGTACTGTAGATGCAACTCCAGACCAAGAACTGGCAGGGAAACTCCCCAGCAAATAATTCTGGATCCATCAAAAGAATTGGATACATGAAAGCATGAAAGTTTCCTTGTAGTTTGAGAAAATCCTTGCATATGCCTTGTGTCCAGACACTCAAGTACTTTGGTGGTGAAATGAGGATTTGCACAGAGGTACACAGCCTGTCCTTGTGGGCAGGTAGGTCCAGAGACCAGGGCAACCTTGTCTCCTTGAAGGTGCACCACGAGCACATTTGTAATGCAAAGCAGAGCTTCCCAGAGATCCAAAACCTCAGCTACTTTTACTTGTTTTCCCAAGATTTATATTTTCTCTCTGTCTGTTGCCAGATTCACATGGAGAGGCCAAAGTAGAAGAGGAGAGACTCTTCTCCATATATCTCCAGTTCAACCAGAGCGATGACAAGTAGGCAAATAACATCTGAGCGAGCTGTGATGAAACTTCCTGCTTGGTTGTGCAGTCTTTCTCCTTTCACATCAACAGCCACACTACAGGGTCCTCATTTGATCTGCAGCTCCACAACCTCAATGCTCAAAGGTTGGGCAGCTTAATTAAAACCAACAGAAAATAAGAATGCAATTTTGCAGGCTGCATCTCAGCCTGTAAATTGATTTGATCACTCCAAATACCTTCTCCACAACCATCCAGCACAGGAATGGCCACAGGAACATTGTTAAGAAGCCCATTTCAGGGAGTGGTGAGCCCACTTGCTATTCTCTCTTATCTTTCCACCAGATCCAGCCCCTTCACAGAGGCAGGAATCCATCCCTGCTTATTTTCCCTGGAGCAGTCTCCTCCTCTAGGCATTGAAATGAATATGCAAGGTGGAAAGATTGCAGCCTGGTAAAGAGCTGTGCTCTCCTTTGCATCTTAAATGACCACTGGTCTCTCTGTAAAAATAACTTCTCAGAGGAACACACAAATTCACTAGCTGGTTTGCATGCAATTAAAAGAAACCCAACAACAACAACAAAATTCCCTGTATTTTTGAGACAAAGTTATTTTTCATAGTAGAGCCTTAAAAGTCCTTATAAATGTAAGATGCCAGTGATTTCTCATGCAAACAAAAGATCCCAGGGCTTAGCTCTCTGCTGAGAGCAGAGGAAGCACCAGGGCAGGGATGAGGGAACATTCAAACGGGCTCCTCTCTGACAGCTTTATAGCCCAGATACAATGGGCAGAGCCTCTATACTGATGAGTCTAATTTAGGCAGCTCTGGCACCCGCCCCCCATGGCTCTACAGCACATTAGGCCTGTCTTCTTCAATTCTTCTCCAATTCTTCTCCTTGGCCCTACAGAACAAATCGGCGTATCAGTCACAGCGGCCCCACGCACCAGGGCCCCGCACACCTTTGTGATAGTCCCTGCAGAAAAAACTGCTGTTTAGCAAAACAAAAGGAGTCTCATAATCTACTTATTGTGCCTCATTAGGATTGCGGGCGCCCTCTTCTAATGGGAAAGTTATAGGATCAAGCAGCCAGTGCACTTCAAGGTTACCATTCTGGGTAATAAAGACATTTTTTTCCCCGTTCATGTCCAAGCATGACAAGACACAGCGGCTCGCTCCCAAGAAGCTGCTTGACATCTTCATTGTTCTACCTTCGCCACTAAATTTTTTTGCTCTGTTTCTTGGGGTGGGCATCATGAAACCAAGCGTGGTTTTTCCAGGGAAAGAAGTGTTTTGATTTGGTTTTTATTCTGCTCCCAGATGCAGAAGTGAGCCAGCTTGGGCAGGATCTCTGCACATTTTCAAAGGAGGGTCCCTGGCAGATGTTATCAGAGATAGTTTATATAAATCTGAGCCTAGGTTAATTCAGAAAATATGTAGTTTCTGCAGCAGCTGTGAACCACACAATGTTATCGTGCTCCTGATATGCAGGCACTTAGATAACATGACAGTCCCTAGGTGATAGGGTCGTGTCATCCTTTGATGCTGAAACTCATGCAAATTCCCTTTAGAGTTGGAAATGCAGTGCTTCTGGGGCTGTTTAAAGGAGACATTGTTCAGATAGTGTTTCTCACTGAAGCTGCAGTTTCTTATTTGCAAAGGAGAGAAGCCAGTTCTGATGGATACTACAGAAGCCCCTTAGAAATATTTGAGAGAGAGTTTAAAAATAACCATTATAGCTCAGTTTAAATGTATTTGTGGAACATAAACAAAACAAACAAAAACTTGGCTTGTTTAAGAAACTGTAGAGTCAAAGATCTGAAACTGTAGAGTCAAAGATCTGATATGTTCAGTAAATACAGCAGCCAGAGTTGTCCGGCTGAAAACATTTGTGAAATACTGAGCATTTGACTTTTACTTCATATGTAATTTAACTCTAATGGACCATATTGTGTCATCAGTTTTGAAGTGAGAGTCCTTGATGAAGTCTTCAGGGAAAGGGCTTAAAAAAACAGTGACATAGTAAGGATACAAGGATTTCAAAGCCCTTCAGCAACCTAAAAAGGCCTCAGTCCCAAGCACTTTATTTAGGCAAAACACAGACATTTTCAGCATCGTAACTCAGACTAATCACACAGACTGTTTCAACCAACATTAAAAAGCAGATCTCTCTCGTAGGAAGCACATCTATTATTTAATGATTCATAACAATGCTGTGTTTCAATTTAATATCAGAACTGGAAACTATCACACTCAGGGGAAACTGGGGAGGGAATTTCAGGAGGTGCAAGGTCATTCCCTGCTTTGCCTGAGATAAACCTCTCCCTTCCAAACTGCCCTAATCTTTCCCTGATATCTCAGTGCTTACACAAAATCGCTGTGGCCTCTTTAAGACAATGAATGGTCAACATTTGGTCTACTCAAAGATCAATCCAAGTTTATAACCTCACTTGAAGAGGGGCTATCTCCATGGTGGTAAAATAAAATAAAGTATTAGACCATGGTACTACTGATATTGACAGTGTGGTAATACTGGGGTGGATTTCACATTTGTTTTTTTCATACATCTTCAAAACACCCCTTGTACACATGATTGCTGGAGTAAGATGTGATAGGGTTTCCATGAGGAGTTACAGCACCAACAAGCTTTGCTGTTCGTGATGAAGAGTCCAGGTCTCTAAGCCCTGGCAGTCCTGCTGCCAGGTGACACATAGCTCTTGGAACCCCGTGCAAATATTTGCTCCCAATAAGTCTACTTTCAAACACAGGCAGTGCTTACATGCATGAAGTGTATCAAGCCTTAGAGCAAAATACTGTAGCCAGCAGATATGGCCTTCCCAGGAATGCAAGGAGGAATGAAGTGCAGTTGCTGTTTTTTGGAAGCATGTACTGAAACAGCCCAGCTGGGAGAGCAATAGCTGGTGAGGAACTGTCAGGGGATGTAACCTGGGAAGATGCTGCCCTTTCGGACAAAACAGATGTATTTTGCAGGGCTCTAGGCAATGACAAGTGTTGGAAAGTAGTAGCTAATGTTTCACCCAGTAGCCTGCAAGGAGACCAAATTTCTTGGAAATAAAACATTTCTCATGGGTGTCTTGTAAACAAATTATTCTGGCCCCATTCGCCAAGCCGTCTCTTTCTAGGAAAGCAAATACACCATGAATTTCAATCAAAAATGAAGCCAAGCTACCCTGGCACTGAAAGAGCAATGCATGGGCTGAACCTGGAGTTATGCCATCTTCCTTAATCTGCTTGTAGGGAGGTAACAAATATCCCGTTTCTCTTGTGTATCAGCAGCTTTGAGGCCTCTTTGTAAGCAGAGCTAAAGTCAAGTGCATCTGTAATGCCTGTTATTGTGGCAGACACCACAGAGAGAGCATTAGGAGCTCCATCCTCACCCAGGGAACACAAACCAGGGTGTGTTTATAGCCTAATAATTGCTTGTTTGTGTAAAGTAATGATGTCCCTGTTTGGCTTTTAGGCCAATTAGTAGAATAAAGGTGGTAAAAACACCAACATAATTAGTCTAATGACTATAAAACACTGACACTAAGTGTAAAATCTCTAGCCTTTTTGACACCCCGGTTTTATAGTGCAATATAAGGAGGGCAGTAACATTTGGATGTGGAGGAGTTCCTCTGCTTTTGTAGCTGACTTTGAATGCCCCTGCACTATTAGATGTGTTTGGATCGCCTGGGGTGGCTGACTGTGACCTCATATTAGAATAAATTTGCCTCTACTAATTATTTCTTGTGCTGCTTGTTCCCTTTGCTAATTAAGAATGGCAGAGAGATTTGATTATAATTTTTTTTCCTAGTAGTTAAAAAAAGATAAAACCATACCCCAGATCCCCAGGCTGAAGAAAATATAATTCCTGATGTCCAGGGTTTCATTATCAATACGTTACCAGCTGAGATTGCTGGACACTTGCTAAGAGCAGTTGAAGGCACCAAAAAATCAGTTTCTTAGTGTCAGCTGTGCTTGGTGGGTGAACAGAAGGGGAGTTATCTGGACACGCAGCTCCCCCTGAAAAGATGAACAGCTTCATTGTGGCACTGCTGCTCCCTTCCCAGTGCAGTTAAAAAGGGACCATCAGGATTGGGAAGGCCAAGATTCAACCTAGGATAATTATTCACCCAGAGGCTCTCTTCAAAAAAGCAATGCAATTGCTTTCGAGGGTTTCTCCTGCTGGTGTGAAAGCCCCTTTGGTTAAAGGATGCTTGTTTCAGTGTAGGAGCCAAGCCTGTGCTGGGAGGGCTGTGCTACACCATCGTTGTGCATTGCATTTATGGCAGCAAAATGCTATTGCTACAACCATCCTTCTCCAGTGAGATGATTTCTGCTGGTAAAATCCACTTTTCAGTGCACAAGCACAGCGCGACGGGGAGACCTTGCAGTATTGTCCAGTGGCAATATGTGCTCAGAGCAATGAGTTTGTCCCATGTACCTGCTGCAAGAATTTGGTCCAGTGGCTGAGACTGGACAGATTTTATCACAGTGTACATTTCATAGCATAGAGGAGATTTCTTGATGATTATCCAGGATGCTGGCTGATGACAGGTTGGGATAGTCTGCAGTTATTTCAATTTTTCCTCATGAATGTGGTGAATGAAGAGGCATTGCAATCCAAGCCTCTCTCTTAAAGTCCCTAAATTTGACCCTAATATCCTGGACATATTTACCCTTAGGACCTCTGCTTTTGCCCCACTTCCACACCACAACACCTGCCCTGTGATTCCTGGCTCAGCTCCCTGAAGAAAGAGGGGAGGCCCTGTTTAAGGCCACGGGGGGCAAGAAATAGTCACATGTCGACCCTACGTGAGTAAAGAAATGGTTCATCTCAACCTGGTTTTCAAGTCTGTCCACAGAGAACTCTAAGGGCATGGGAACATCGGCAAACAGCAGGGAGCTTAAAAACCAGCCTTAATTCCCAGATGGGGGTTACTGCATCTGCTGCTGGTTCTGCCACCCAACAAACCTGCCAGCAATGTTCTGTTTCCTCCTGATCCATCAGGAAAGGTGATCTGTGGCTGCCTTTGCACAGGAGCAGATTGACGAGTGTTCACACTGTCCCTTCCCTTCAGCTCACTGGAGCCAGGGCTGTGTTGCAGGGACAGGGAGCTAAGGGCAAGAGCATCCTAAACTGCTCAGTGAGAAGGGCAGGAGAGCCCTCCGTCATCCCTCCACTCTGAGGGACCTTAGAAACTGCACAGACAGATCAGCGGGGACCTTTCATGTGCCAAATGATGTAGTGATATTAAAGAAATATTTTTTTTTTCCTAAGGACATAGCTAATAAAAAAGAATTAGGAGTGGTAGCATTTTGACCTTGAGTTTGAACTTTTCCCCAGTGCTTGGGACTCTGGGCAGAGCTTTATAATTCCCTGAATTCAGGCTACTTTTGCTGGGTATTTTTAGCATTTTTTTATGGTTTCAACAGACGTAAAAAAAAATATATATCTTGTTGAATTAAAGATGACAGTAGAGAAGCTATCTCCTGCCCAGGAAGCTCAGCTTTGGGGTTTTGAAGCATTTATCTTTTAGCAAGAGGTCCCTCTTTCTTCCAGTCTCTGCTGAAGCTCAGGCTTCATGCTCTGGACTGCTCTCTTTTCACGGCTTATCTGAAAAAGGTTCTGTCTTCCTTCACTCTCCTCAGATCAAAGGGAATATTATCGGTTTACAAAGCACCCCCGTTTCTTCCTGTCTCCCAGCACCTCTCTCTCATTAACCTTTTCTCCAGGGGCAAGGGACTGGGACCCTCGCTGCTGGGCAGCACTGCTTCCCCCGGGACAAAAGGTGGCTATGGAGGTCTTCTGCACTGTGAATCAGAAAATCGTGCCTAAGTTTCCTGTTCCCAGGAAAAGTTGTTTAGTCTGATGATTTGTGCCACCAAACATTTCTGGTGGAAAACCAGTGAGTGCAGGGAGTTCCCAAAAGGATCAATTTGACCCTCTGTCCTTGATTTGCACTGTGGGGAAGAAAGGAATAAAAGGCATAAAAATGTAAGTTAAAGACAGAGTGTCACCCTTTGCTTTGAATTTCCTGCCTTTTGTCAGGCTTAGTGCTCAATGTTATTTAAATGCAAGTTTTCTATAGGAGAATCCTCCCCCAGCCAGGCTTTCATGGAAAGGTTTGCAATGCCCATTGCTTTCATGGCTGCAGGTTTGGGGACAGCTCATCCAAAGTCTCCTGCTGTCAGAGAGCTCAGTCCATCTCCAGGTTACACTCTAGTTATGATATTTCTTTCATCATTGGGGCAAAGAGAGGAGAAGCACTTCTGCCTCTACCACTGACTCATTTTGTCCTGCAGTATTTTCACCTGACCACATTCAACCTCAGTTTACCTGTCAATTCAGTGGTTATAACAGTGCTGGTATTGCGGGGACATTACAAATCCATAACATTTCCAAGCGCCTGAACATGCCTTGTGGGTTGCACTTAGGCTGGAACAACTTCTTCAGATGCTTTTGCTAATGGTGCATCTTTTCTTCTTGCCAAGATGGCCAGATGGCTCCTAGTTAAAAAAATAAAATTAATACATATTTTTTGCTAGACTCTCATTACAGTATGTTGCTGATAGAACACTTGCTTCTTAAATATTTTCTCCCTTCTATCTATCCCACCCCTGTCTTGCCCCTAAACAGATTCTCAATTAACCATGGGAACAGATTCTCAATTAGGAATGGGCAAACCTCACAAGCTCATTTTCACATATTTATATGGTTGGTCAATGTTTTTCTGTCTCAGATGATAGTTCTGATTGGTTTTCAATTAAATAAAAGCATCTGCTCACTAGAAAAATGTTTCAGCATAACTGAAGCTACAAAATGGTCTTGCTCTTTGGCAAAATATGTATCAAGGGTTTTTTTATTCGTAGCGAAGATAGCAAATTCTGACCTTAAGTTTTCCATTTTTATCGAGTCCTGAAATTTCCTTCTAATTTCGAAGGTATGAAGTAAGTAGCTTCTCTAAAAGCCAGACAAGTGAAACTAAGTGAGGATGCAGTTACTCAAGTGTAGGCACGCCTGCTTCTGAATCCTGCATTATTGGCTATACCACAGTGTTACACCCAGTGAATACATGGGTTCTCCTTTGGCTTTTATGCTTTGGTGGAAATCCAGGATAACTCCATCAGATCAACACAGCTGTACCCAGAGAGGCCATACGATTGTGTGGTTGAAATGCTTGCCTGAGCAAATCACTACGAATTGTGCCGTAACTTGGAAATGTAGTGGAAACATCAGATGTGCTGAAGACCAGATTACCCCAGAAATACCCCCAAAATGGCCTCTATATCAGTCACTTCTCCTTTCTAATTGTGGTCCTGAACACAGCCCAGGAAGCACAGAGAGGGTTAATTCATCTTCAGTGTCGCTGAGCTCATGCAAACCTGGGGACAAACTTGTTTTCTTAGGAACCTCAGGCAAAAACCCCATAATTTGTCTGCCCAGGTGAGGACATTCTTCCTGTCGTATTTTCATATTTGAAAATACAGCCCTGGCCTAAAGCATTGTTTGAGTGTTTTGGGCAGTGCAACCCAAGCCAGCCCTGGCGCACCATGAAGGTGGGACAGCCCGTCCCTTGGTGCAGGGATCTGCGGCTGGGTTTAAGCACCGGATTAGCCGTAGTATAGCTAAGCTCCTATAAGGCTTGGGAAAACATGCTGCCCTTCTATGCTTAGTGGGTTTGCCAGGCTCTCCTGTCACTTAGAATGAATGGGGAGAGAAATCATTATTTAATTATCTGGGAAGCCCTTTAAAGGACTAATCAGCAAGGAATTTCACTCCAGTAGTAACAGCTGGCTCTCACACTATGAGTCACAAAGAGAGATATTAAAAGGCTGTGTTTTTCTCAGTTAGTGAACTTATTAACTGTGCTCTCCTCTTTTATAAAAATGCTGCATTGTTCTCTAACAATGGTCCTCGGCCCTTGAGAAACACATCAGTATGCTGAAGGAGACTGGGGGCTGCCTTACTGTAAGTTGGGGTTTACCTAGTCCAGGATCTCACACTTCAAGCTCCAATTTTGCTTTTTTTGCGTTCACGTGAGGCTCTTCCCTGCAGCCAGGTGGCAAAAGGGTATGAAAAAAGAGATGTCAAATGGAAGAAGCACCAGGAAGGGGCACGATGATTCGTGTTGTGACAGCCAACAACTCTCCTCCCTGCAGCCCTTGGAGCTGGAGAAAAGCACATCCGAGCCAGCTTCCCTGTGGAGAGGCAGCGGTTTGCCTCGGCACTGAGGGAATGGCAGAGTGGAGCTGAGCTCGAAGCATTAGGTTGGGTCGGATGAGCTGAAAAGGATCTTTCAGAAAGAGATTGAGAGGTCAAGGATAGAAAGGGAAGAGATGTCCTCTCCAGGACAATAGTTATCAGCAGAGGCTGCTGCTTGGGGCTGTGAATTGTCACTGAGTCAGGAAGACCTGACCCAGCTCTGCTGTAAGATCCCACCTGAGAGCCTCTTTGCACCAGTTCCCCTTGTGCCAGTGCCCAGCAATGAATTCAGGAACAATAACAACCACAGGGCACTTATTAAACTCTGGTGCAAGGAAACAGCTTTAAGTTCAAGTGGCAGTTCAAGTGAAATTAAATGAGAGAAGCGATGTCTCAGCTGGTGTACTTCCAAGCTACCTGTCACCATCTCTGGGTTTACACTGTTTGGGCACCAGTTTTGCTCTCTTCTGCAGTCTGCAGCTGTGTAACAAGCACTTCAAAACTCAGCAGATCCCATCAGACCCTCCAGGTCTATTCACCAGACCCTTGGCCCTATCAGAGCTCTACAGAGGGAGTAGCCGCCTTCTTCCTGTGGGCTTGTCAACTCTCTGATGGTTTAAACACGTAGCTCTCCCAACAACTCGTTGAACAGCACAATCTCATCACTGTGGAAGCACGGCAGTGGGGAGCAGATCCCTCCAGCAAACAGGGACACAAATGATGGGAGAGGTGCTGTTTGGGGGAGAGAGCAGCCAGGCAGAGGCTGGCTGTCTGCTGAGTGCTAGTGGGGACCAGAGGTGTTGGGGTGTGCATGTGCATATCTCTGTGGGTGGGAAGGAGAGGAGGAAGGACAGTGATTTGCCACTTTCAATTTTTCTTAAGACACCTTTTTCTTTGTGTGTATATAAATTTCAGTCTCCCTAAAAGAGCCTTCCCCCCTCCACGTCCCCAAGATCAAATATTTAATAGCAAAAGATATTTACAGGGTCAAATTAAACTCCTAGTATTTGAACCAGTGTCTCAGCACAACAGAGTGGAGGCATCTCTGCCCAAGCAGCGCTGGGCTTTCTGCTGCAGGGGAGAATATGCAATAATATTTACCTTGCACAGACAAAAACGGTATGAACAGAACAGTCCTCGCCTCTTCTGGGGCCCTCGCTGAGGACAGACGGCTCAGCAGTCTGGCAGTAATGGATAAATCTCAAAGGGCAATATTTCAGCTTATATAAGGGGATGGGGCTCTCTGCCAAGAGAGCTTCTACAGTTTACATCAGGGAGGATTTGGCTGGAGATAAATCAGGTAGTCATTGCCCCGGAGGAGCTGCGGTACGAGCAGCGCTCACCTGTCTGCCCGGTGTCAGAGCCAAGCCCATCCCGCCTTGGGCAGCTCCTGCTATGAATTGCACATTTGGGGTGTCCTGGGAGAGGTAGGCACTGATGGTATGAGAGGCAATGGCAAACTCAGGCATGCATAAACACTGGACAAATAAGCGTTCAACTGGAGTGTTTTCCCCTATAAAGGAGAAGGAGGATCTCCTGCCAGTGGGGCAAATTACCCCATGGGATCTATGTTCAGCTCTCTGCTTTGCCTCTGTCTTTTTGTGCCATCAGTCTCTTGCTCTTGGTCTGCTGCCACCCAGTACCCTGTTAAGTATCCTGGGCTGTAGCTTCAGAAATGAGCAGGACTTCCCATGTTCATCTTCTCTGTGCAAGAGGTGAGATGGAAAGGATGGTGAGCGGCGATGTGGTTCCAGTTCTCTTTACTTACATCCCCACACAACTGCCATGGGGCAACACACACCATCGTTTTGGGGCTGGTGCGGGCTTGCTTTCCACTTCTGCTCCAGGATGAAGCTGGGAGGACTGGTGAGTCAGAGTTGTCTGCACCAGAGCTTGTCCTGGGCTGCTCTGATGTAGCTGCTTGTCTGCAGCCCTCCCTTACAGCCCTGCCTCCAGCTGCAGCTGAGCCCTGCTGGTTTGGTAGCAGATGGACATTTCCAGCTTCTGGCTGTCTGCATGTGTTCAGGATGGGTATTTGGTCCTGAGTTTTCACTCATGCATCTGTCACTTGTTGTAATGCACAAGCTAGCAGGACACAAGCCGCAGTGTTCTGCTGCAAACATAACCTATGTTTCCTCTTCTTTCCTTCCACTAACCAGACCCCAGTGCTTTACTTGGGACTGCTGGACCAGGATGAAGCTCCACCAAGCTGAGGGCAAGGCAGGCTCTACCTGATGTGCTGAGGGAGGTCTTCAGCAGCTGGAGATGGAGCTTTCTTTGCCTCTGCCCTGCTTGCAGATTAGCTTTGTTGCATAAATAAAAAGCAATTTGCTCCTGATTGTTTGTATTTTGTTTTGATACTCAGTGGGATCACAGCATGCAGAGGAGGTACACACGTGGGGAGTTCACCAGCCTCCCAAGGAAGACCAATAAACATTTAATCAGTGCACCAAGAAAGAGCTCTACTCCAAGTTGCTTTTGGTATGTGTGTTACAGGACATAATGGTACCTGCTCAGGAGAGAGCCCTGCTGTAGATCCCATCCCCAGATATTGCAGACTGTTTTAACAAACAAGGAGGAAAAGGTATTTTGAGGTTTGTAGACTACAACTTGATGCATAAGGGATTAAGAGTTCAATCTGACCACCTTGGTCTGGTTGTCTGTTACTCCTGCACAAGACTGGGAGTATCTCAAACACCTGAAGGGGACTGAGACATCAAATAGAAGGGTTTGGGCCATCTATGTCCTTCTGGAGGGACACTAAAGGCCGTGTCCAATGGCACTAGATACCAATGCATAAGCAACAGAATTGAGCCATAGTCAGACCTCTTAAGTCACTGTTATAGAAAAGGTTGGAACCAAGATCTCCTGCAGCAAAGGCTGTTTCTGTAAAGAGCGCTCACATTACCGGACACTGCACAATATCAAAGGGTTTTTGGCCTAAGCTGCTGTGAAAACTCCTTAATAGATAAGAAAATATGTATTTGTATTTGCCATTTGATTGTGAAAAAGAGACATTTTAATCAACATTTGTCAGCTTGTCTGATATATAAATAGTATTTCATTCTCTTACACTGCTCTTATCAGCATCCTACAGTCTGTTCACTCACAAACAACAGTGATTATCTTTTCTGTAGGGGAATTGTTGCTTTCTTTTTCTTAATTGTTCAAAATTCCTACTAAAGTTAAGTTCTGTCAAAATGGAGGGCCCCAGCCCAGGTGAGTATCCTGTGGGGAAAAAAGAAAAGGGAACAGACACAGAAGTTTGTCAGAAGCTAAATTCAGAAACGTGAGGCCAGGTTAGCCTGCATAAAGGTGACCCAGGAGACAACCACTGTGTAGGAGCTTCCACATGGGCTGATGACCCCAAGGGTCTGAGCCTGGTTAGGCATCCCTGGTGCAGCTGTGGGTGCAGGCTGAAGGGGCAGCTGCCTTAAAAAGGTTGAAGATTATGGTATTTGTGAGATACAGAGGGAAGAAACAGCCCTGGAGAGCTGCTTTCAGCAAGTCTCTCCTCTCCCTCTGTCTGCTTTCGACCTGCACTGTGAGTCAGTGTATCTCCCCATCCTGTCCCAGCACCTTTGCCCATCTTCTCTCTGTCACTGGCACCTACAAACCCTATATCCACGAGGAGAAGTGGATGGACAGGCCTGATGGGATCTGCAGAGGGCCAGCTGATGCTTTTTCCACCCTAGATAGATAAATAGATTTTTGATGCAGGAGGTATGTTTTGATAGGGGCATCGTGACCAAATAGATTCTGGTCAATAATTAGCAGGAGGCAGCTGTGCCTGCTGGAGAGGTGATGTGCTCCAGGATCTGTCTTCACTGTCTGTGTCTTCAAATAGTTCTGCTGATGGGGATCCAGCCAGGATCATGTGAGCGCTTTGTCTGCCCTGGGTCCTGCAGCATGGAGGGGCTGTTTGTACAACAAGTTGCTGCACATCTTTAAACTCAGCCACACAAATTCTGCAGCAGCTCAAGTTAGAACCAGGTAAGCTCCAAGCGACATTGTGGTTTGGTTTCCAGGTATAATAAATAGAGATTTATGATGTTCATCATTGCTGCCTACAAATTCTTCTCTGCTTTTCTTTCTGATATTTGCAGTTGTGCCCAGGGCTGTTCCTGTGCTGCTGATGCTGAGAATGAGTCTAGTTTGTGCTATGAAGTGGTGTAAGCAATGGCCATTTGCAGTTCAGCACTTCAAGCACAGAGATATGAACCTTCCACAGCCTGAGAGATTTCCAAATTCTGAGTATGTGCCTGGTGGTCCCCGTTTCTGCAAAACCAAAGCCAGATACCAAAGGCACCTGTTTAGGAGTGCTCAAAGCACAGCACAAAATCTAAGGCTACGGCCTGATGCTATTTCTACTCCTTCTGCAACGGCTCAGTTAAAAGGCATTTTTGCAGAGGAAAATGTGACACTTAAAAGGTAACATATTCTTTTCACCTTCCAGTTTCCAATTCACTTTGTAACTTAGCCCCAAGAAGTGATCAGGGGCAGCTTTCCTTTCAGCCCAAAATCTCTTTTTCATGCAGTGGATGTCAGCGCTCCCGAAAAGATTAAATAAGGCAGAGGTAATGTAGATTTAAAGGATTTTCCAGATGAAGTGCCAGAGCACTTTGAACTGAAGAAGAAAGGGCTTGCTGTGCAGGGAATGGTTGGTATGGGGGGAAGGCGCCGTGCAGAATTGCCCTGTGCAGTGCATGCGGTAAACGTGCCATGTCTGTGGAGCTGCGGGGTCTGGAAGAGCACCATTAACTCTGTGTTATGGGGCACAGTGCGGTGCTCGTAATGTGCTGGCAAAAAAATGCGTAACAAGGCTGTGTGTCCAGTAATGAAGCTGGGGAATGGTCCTTCCTAAAAGGTAGGAGGCCCACTGTTCAGGACTGGGGTAGGCTGGAGGGATCTTGCTCACCCACCCTGGTGCTACCACATTGAGTATGGTGAGTATGCAACCATAAGCAATGCTGATGAGGCATAGGGGACCTCCATCCCTCTTAGTCTTTGCCCACAGATCCAACTGTGCATCAAGAGCAAAACTTCTCCAAGGTGATGCTTGTGTGGGAGGAAGAGCTGTAAGGACAACACACACTCTCCCTGTGCCCATTCAGTGGTTGTCTCAGTTAGGGAAGGGGCATCAGACATCACCAGTGTCAAATATTGCTGCCACCACCAGAAAAAGAGGCATCAGGGGTAACTTCTCCTGCTTGTCATTCAGGAGAGACACTCCAATTTGCTTCAGCACTGAGGACGTCTGGGAAAGAACATGAGCTGCTGCAAAGGATAAATTATTTCTGTTATCTCCAGATGGATCAGGTCTCTGACAGTATCTGATACCATCCCTTCAGGAGGAAAGTTCAATGAAATTTGTGGAAGCACTCACTCTGTAATGCTCTCAGAAGGTGCAGAGTTACTTTCTGGCCACGGGCAGTGGGTGGAGGGAGAGGTAGGCGGAGGAACAAGGTTTAATAGAAATAATAATAATATTTTTAAAAATCCCCTTTGCATTTCAGTAGCAGCTCTTCCAACGTTCCCAGACCAAATTAACTCATGAAAAATTCCTGGCAGGTTGGTATGAATTCCACAGATAGGTGAAAAGAGATTTGGAGGTAGAGTGAATAAACAGCTTCAAGTCATGCAAAATGGCACTGGAGTGGGTAGAAAAAGAACCCAGGAACCCAGCTCTGTCTCTCCTCTCTGACTGTGTTTTCCTTGTGCCATTTGACCTTCAGGAACACTGGCTATACTTTGAGTTTTGTATCTCTACTTGGGGCATCTTTGTTCAAAGAGCTGCAAAGCAGCATGGAGAGCCATCAGGAGACGAAACAATTTAGGTATCTAACACCATTGAGCAGATACTCATCTCTGCCTGTTCAGGCTTGTTCACCCTTTGGGATATGTGGGTGTGCATGTGTGGGGCAGTATGGGATTATTTGGGAGCAGAAGGCAACATCAGACATACAAGTCTTAACAACAACTCAAGGGCTGATTTTTGGGTGCTCTGTACCTGCAGTTGGCTTGCTTCTTTCAGAGCCATTTGTCATTCTCCTGGGCAAATTTTCAGAGGCTGCTGACCTGGTGAGCTCTGGTGAAAACCATTTATTTTGAAATCTGATCACAGTTTGAATGGTGAGCTCTTGAGAACTTTTAAACTTGTTGCATAGACAGATGAAATACAAAGCCATCAGGTGTATGACAACAGATGTCCATTTCTTGCTTCTGTAGACATGTACAACATGGCTGTTGAGATATCTTGGATTCTTCCCATCAACTTTGGCTGTCCATTTATTTATTTTTTTTCTTTTATTAAGGGAGCATCCTGTGCTATTTACTTGTTAGTGGCACTCTCTGTGCAGTATTTCTAGGTAGGCAGGTGTAAGCTTTTGCATTGTGTTTGTACAGCTCCTAGCATGTTGGTCCCACTCCTTAGTGGAGTACACAAGATGGAGGCAGAACTGACAATAAGTACTTTGGTCCTGATCTCAGTCCTCCTCCACTACTCCACCACAGGCAGCTCTGTGACACATGTCCAGTCCCAAAGCCACCACTGAATAGCTATTCCACAACTTCACCTCCATGCTTGAAACACTGCCCTGCTCCCTACAACAAACTTCAGATTTACAAAGACTCAAAGCTGCATTGTAAGGTGCAGGAGAGCTTAAGGGCATCTTCAATCATGACATATATATAAAAATCGTTAAGTAAAATTCCCCCTCAACTCCACAAAAAGGGTCACAGCACTTTCTGCAAACAAAAGGAAAGAGCCCCATGGCTCCTACCAGTCTGAGCTGTGGAAGACTTGTTCCTGGTCCCAAATCTGGTGCCAAGTGTATCCGTAAGTGTGTGATCCAAGAGGATCATTGTCCTGGGAGTGTTTAACACCTCCAGGAGGACCAGCCCTGTCTCCCCTTTCCAGCTCTTGTCTGTCTCAGGTGGAAGGTGAGGTGCCTCTGAGGAAGGTGAGGAAACCTCAACAAAAAAGGAGAAAGAAAAGCTTCTCCCAGGTTCCGCAGGCACCCATGAACCACCTTGGGTAACGATCAATCGCATGTGGACTTGGACATGACCCTGCCTGATCACCCAATAGCCCTTCTTGAACACACTGACAAATGGATCACTCATGGATTTTTCATCATTTTGAGTCAGCAAGGGCTTGATTTTCAGAGTGCTGAGCATCAGCACCCACTGAAATCTCAGCCCCAAACACCCTATGAATCACTGCACATTCTCAAGTGCCAAGCTGGTGGCCCCAAACAACTCAGAGGGCAAAGATAGTGTGCTTTTTAGCTGTAGCCCTAAAAATTGCAGTGTACAGGTTGGATTTTACCTCTTGCATGGCACATTGCACATGCCTTTGGGTACCCAGGACCAGATGGCTGCATCCTGCTCTCGCTGTGTCACCTCCCCAGACCCTTCACAAACACAGATGTTCCTTCTCCTCTGACAAAAATCATTCATGAAAAATTCAATGGGACGTTTCCTCCCCCTCTTTTTCCCTCTCGTTTTTGTTGTATTCTTGACAAGCTTGAACTCCATAGGGGGGGAAAAGAAAAGAGCAGCCCAGCCCCTGGTTCTCCCTGCATCCTGCAGCAGTGCCCATTTTACATGGTACAAAGGTCATTTAGCATAGTATGAAGCCCTCAGCAAGTTGCACAAGGCAATTTCATCTGATCCGTGATGGAATTCCACTCAGCCAAAGTCCTTATTATTATGCATTTTTTACACATTAGGATTTTCCTTTTGTTGGCAGCCAGATCTCTTCATGAGGTGTTAAAAAGTGCAGAGGGGCTCTGCGCTCCACTTCGGGTAGCTAATCCTGCCTTTAAGGCTGGGATAACTGTTTCATTGCGGGATGGGCTCAGCTTTAGAGATGCTGACGTTTTCTGACAAGGATCTGAGAAACAAGCACAAAACCTGTGGTGGAAGAAAACCCATCTCTACTTCTTGCAGGACAGCCACATCCCAGCAAGGGTTGTGAGACTGACTGCTGTAATTTCTTTTCTCTCTCTCTCTCTCTCTCTCTTTTTTTTTTTTTTTTTTTTTAAGTTCTAGCCCTTAATTTTCTAAATGTTTTCCAAGCTGGAAAACATGTGATGAGTCATTTGCACCTGTGAAAAGCAATCCTCCCAATTTGATGGATGATATGGCAAACCTTAAGAAATAAAGGTTAACCAGTAGAGTTAAATAAATAGATTCTTCCCCATTGAATGGAGCAATGTCGCAGGCAGAGCAAGCATCTGCTTCATGCCAATCATGGCCACATGTTTCCTAGGTAGTCAGAACAACCGCTTTATTAAGTACTGTGGTCCTTCAAGTACTGATTAGATTATACCTGAATCTAAAAAAAAATACTTTGTTCATAGCCTTTATAAAATAATACCACTCTCTATTTTAATACTTCTGGCTGGAAAACTAATCAAACACAGTTCTTCAGCCAGTAGGATATTTCAGTGATTTTAAACTGGTTTATCAGAAAAGCTGAATTCAAGCAGGAACAGGTGCAGAGAAAAGCAACTAGGATGGAGCATAATCAGGGCCTGGAAAGCCTGTTTTATGAGAGAGGACTAAAAGAGATTGGCTTGTTAAGCCCAGCAAAATGAAGGGAACAGGATTGCTGTCTATAAATACATCAGGGAAGTAAATACGAAGTAGGGAAAAGAGCTATTAAAGCAAAAGGCAGGGTTGGCACAAGAACAAATGGATATAAACTGGTCACTAATAAACATAGTCAGGAAATTAGAAGATGTTTTCCAGCCACCTGAGCAGCACGATTCTGAAACCGGCTTTCAGCAGCAGTGGAGGGAGCAAGGGATGGGCTGATCTCTGATGGTGCTTGGGCAGTTTCTGGCAGGGGTGGCATGTCCTCAGAGTGGGGGACCAAATTCTGAGCCCCAGGAGATCCCTGCTAATTCCACCTTCATCTGTTAATGCAAATATTTTGTAACAAGTGAGGGTGGAAGGAAAAAAGATAGAATATTGTAACAATGATACCAGTTTATTGGGAAAATGCTGCTTCTGAGGAAAATAATTTCTCAGGGAACAGAAATAACCAGTGAGAAAATTTCAACCAGCAAGATAAGAGCAGATAATTGAATGTGTGGTAGCAGTGAAATTATTTTTCTGTTTAATGAAAGAAACAGATAGCAGAACTGGCAATGGCCCTTATTTCTTGATGACAATATGAATTTTCTTCTGGGTAGCAAAACCCAGAAAAGCTATATAAGACAAGACCCTCTAAGTCTGGAAAGGGACCACCACAGTTAGAGATGAGCAGACAGCATTTGGTAAGTTATGAGTTATGAAAAGATTAACTGAATTTAGCTTTCTCTTCCTCCTACCTTCCTCATGATGAAAATTGTAAATGTGGGCAAAGACTTCCTTTTGACACACTGGCTAAGGAACTTGGGGTAGGGGCAAATCAGCACAGCTATTTAATTTGATTGGTGTAAGTACCTTTTTTTTTCCCCTTTTCATTTAGACAAACTGAAAAGTTTAAGTGAATTCAGCCGTTTGGCACAGTCTCTCTGGCTGAAGCTGGTCTGCTGCATATGAAATCCTTAAACAGGCTTTGGCTCAACAGAAACACACTGTTTTTGTTTTGTGAGTAAACCCCAAGTGTTATTTGGAGTCATCTTCTCACAAATGCAGGCACAGAGCAGGGTGTTTTGGTGAGGCTGATTCTGTTCCCTCCTGAGCAAAAGGCTTTTGGTTAATGGGTTTTTAAGTGATCTGATGTTTGGTCATCATCTTATGAATGATGAGAGGGTGAAAAAAAAAAAAAAAAAAAGATGTCTAGTTCTGGTTTTATTTACAGACCAGGAAAACCTGTAGTACTCCATGGAGACACAGTGATACTGAGGGAAATAACTGGGAGGGGGTCTTTGTCCCATTCTCAGTAGCTCCTCTACTGAGTCACTAGTGGCTCTGTAAGAGCAGTACGCTTCCCTCAAGACATTGTTCCTATCCTGTTTTTCTGGTTTCTCAGGTACCTTTCCAACTCTTTTTTTGCAATTAAGAACATACTGGTCCCCCTTCAGTAATAATAAAAGCAAAGAAAGGTAATGCAAATAGTTACCGAACAACCAAAGGGACCAAACAAAGCGTGACGCCTCTAAATAGACAAGCCACTCCTGGCACTGTGACTGCAGCGTATCAACGCAAGCATACATCAGTATCAGTCAATACTGTACTGTAAACCAGTACCATATGTACTTCAGCCACCCAAAAGTGTCCCAGGTGTCCACCCTGGTTACATGATGCACCATGCTCTCTTTTTCCCCCTCTATGATTCGGGTTGTAAACTCGGGTGATGCCAGGGAGAAATTACTCAGAGCCAAGCTTAGTAACCAGATAATAACCTAACTCTAATGGTTCACACGCAAAATTAAAGGTGGTGAGAAAGGCATGGGCAAGGAAGCTGCTGTGTTAAAACACAGTTACAGTTGCATGACAACCCATTACTAAGAGATATTTGCTAAGAGACATTTACTCAGATTCATTTATTGCACATATTAGCAGGGATAATGCAGAAGGGACAAATTCATTACCCAGGTAATGATTTTACATTAGTATTTACCCTCAGTGGATTAACTCAGTAAGTGATTTTTGCCCTGTCCATATGCACATACTTTTATTTGTCCCTGTCTGCATTTATGACACTCAGGTCTGCAGTGAAATTTGAGAAAAAAATAGACAGAATATTGAGATACTCAAAACTCTCAGTTTGCTAAAAAGTGAGATGAAAAAGCACTCTAACATGCTTACAGACTGGGTAGCTAACAGGACATAAAGCACCACTGGTGTTACAGGTATGCAAGTGAGGTAAAACCTCATTGAGGTGTTACAGGTATGCAAGTGAGGTAAAACCTCATTGAGGTTTTACAGGTGAGGGGTTCAGTGAAGGTGGTGCAAGAAGAGTGGCATGACCTGAACTATGCCTTTGAGTGAGAAAAAAAAAGTGAGTTGAGAAAAAAAAATCATCCATAGTATGTACTATGCAGAGGAGAGTAACTGCCTGATTAGTGGGTTTCCTGTTGAACGGGTGCACTGATAAAATACGATATGAATCAATTAATGATTAGGCTGTTGCAGGAACACTTATTGATTTGGTCTGTAAAGTGCCTTTTCTTTTTGTCCCAGAAATGCCCTTGCTGCTTTTGTTCAGCCTTAAAAATGAAATTCTTTTAGAGAATAGAAACCCTCAAACTAGTCTCAAACTTAGGCTGGTGACTTCATGTTACTTAGAGTTTCTATGATAATTAACTTCTAAAGTTAAAAAAAGGCCATCATGTAGAAATGAGACAGGGTGTGCAATTTCATTTAGAAAGATGGAGAGAAGATGGGCAGGATGGGTGGGAAGAAGAAGGAAGAAAGGAGAGAGTTGGAGGGAAGGAAAACATATAGGATAGATTGTGTCAAGTTCAGATCCAGTCCTGAAGCCTGTCTGACCAAAGAGCCATCCCAGTTCAGAATAACTGATTTTCATGGTGTAAAGTGTATATATATTGAGATGAGGCTTTTGGGTCAGTGACAGAGCCCAGTGACAAAATGCAGATCAAGCTACAATTTTGGATTTCAAGTGTCCTCAGATATGGATCTATTTAGATATGTAGTTTGGCACCATATTTCCAATGAGATGTCTGAACAGTCATTAAGCCACAACTCTATACACCCTGTTCTGAACTCCTGGAGAACAGGTCATATTCCTCCTGAGAGTGGAAGAGAATAAACTCTTTGCTGGACAGGCTGTGCTTTGCAATCAAATCCTCTTGTATGTTACCTTCACTACTGCCCCATGCCTGTTTGGACCTCCCTTTCTACCAACATCTTCTTTGTCCTGTACTGAAGGAGGAGTTTCCTCTTTCAGCCTTCATCCCATAGCCATTTCTCTGACTTGTGCTTGAACCAGGAGGAGCCCAGGGAGAAAAAAGACATAGAATCATAGAATCGTTTTCATGGGAAAAGATCATCGAGTCCAATCATAAACCAAACACTGCCTAGTCCACCACTAAACCATGTCCCTAAGCACCACATCTACATGTCTTTTAAATCCCTCCAGGGATGGGGACATGTTACTAACACCAGCCTGGCTAGGCACTCGTCAGTGGATAAGTGATGATACAAACGTACTAAAGTGCATCTAAACAGCTCATTTGAAGTGGTGCTACAACAAAGAACTTGGGCCCTTAGCTGTAAGTTGATAATGGCAGAAGTTTTGCTGGCATTAGCCTAGCCTTTTTTGCAGGTCAGTTGTGGGCTACTTTCCACCTTTCAGAACAAGCCTCCTGGGGTTGAGGACCCTCACTGCACTGGTCTGGGCTTGAACCTGACTCCACACATGGGCAAACACACCTTGCAAAGGTTCAGGGTGAGTACCTCAGATAGAGCAAGGGCTACATCCAGCTCTGCTGTTAGCCTATGGCCAGCCTGCTGATATACCTGCAGTGAAGGTATATGACTTCCCTGTCTTATTTCTGGACTGGGAACCTGTGTAGGCTGTCCAGGCTGGAAGTCAGATGGAGGAACAGAGTGTTGCTGCTTCAAGGTCCATTTCCATGAGGTGCCAGCCTTACACGGCGTAAATGTCATGTAGCTACTGCAGGTATTAAGTGGTTACCACTTCTTGTTTCAGGCAGTTCTCACTGTACTACAGTATAAGAAATAGGTGTCTTCTGGTTTGGATCTGACCTGAAAGCAAAACCAGATGGTGTGTTTGGATCACCAAAGCTCAGAGGGCTTCAGCTCTGAGACTCCAGTTTTGATCTTTTTATTATTTATTTATTCATCATATACACTTAATATTTTCTACCAGATGTTAAAGACCCTTTGTGTCATCTGAAACTTAGTAAAAATAAACTGAAACATGGCTAATAAATACATATATGCATAGTACTGCATCATGACTGCCTGCTCCTAGATGATTATTGCAGGGACCCCAAATTTCATGCTGGTGAAATGTATTTAAACATGAATATCAATTTGAGACTTCAGTTCTGATCACGCTAGATGACTCTTAACAGCCATGACCAACCTCTCCTCAAATCATTACCATTCGTATAGCCACAAAAGGCAAACTTGATGAGAGAATGAGAAGCTAGTAGGGTCTCAGGCTAAGCATACAACAGTGGGATAGCTATAAATGAACCTTTTCAACTATAAATTACATGTGGCCAGTAATTCTCTTTTCTCCCTCTCTCCCTCCCTCCTCATCCTCCCCCTCCACTCTGAAAACCCTGGGACAAAGGCTTTCCTCTCTGAAGGATGCCTTTCTGGAGGATTAAGCAGCTTTTGTTGACAAAATACAAATTACAACTCCTTTGCTTGGTGTCCCGCCTTCTCAGCTGGGCTCCAGTCCCTGAGGGACAAGGCTCTATTACCCCTGCGTAGATGAAGAGCTCAGAATAGGCAGATGTAATTATTAACACCATTCAATGGAGTGTCTTTCTGAATTATCAATTAAAAATCTCTACTGTTTTTCCCTCACAATAAATAGAAAGCTGATGGCAGTTAATCTATTGTGCAGCAGAGCTTTATATGCATATTTAAACAGTGTGCTTCTCCGCTTTTTTATTCCAAGGGCAGTGTGGGGTGAGAGGGACTCCCATGAGGTAGCACAAAGACCCCTGTCATTTGATTGAGAGAAGAGTCTTTGGAAAAATATTGTCGCCTTCCACCCTTGCAAACAGGTCCCGTGGAGATGGCCAAACAGGCCAGAGATGCCTGATATTGTGGAAGATGACAAATGAGCGTTCCCTGCTCATATACCAACTGCATCTAAAGAGCTCTTTTGATGCCTTGCTATTAAAATGCAGAGTTCATGAGCAATAGACACATGAGCATGAAGTGAAAACAGAAATTAAGCAATGTGATTAAAACCAACAGCCACGCTGAACCGGGTTGCCAAGAGCTGTCAGTTTTTGGCTGAGGGAGAAGGCTGATGCACCAGGTTTTAGGAAAGGGGCTACAAGGATGGCTCAGGAGCAGGAGTTCACGGGTAGAGTTTTGTTAACTCTCCTGCTGACCTGCAAGTGTGTCTCCAGCTCTCACAAGAAACTTCCTTGCAAACTTTCCAAGTCATCTTGTTTCAGCTCCACTAAGAGCTTCAAAATTTCCTTCAGTGGTATCAGGGTGTTGAGCTACCACTTCTATTTGACAACTCCAAAGCCCAGCCCTAACATTTCCAAAAATACTAATTTCATTCTCAAATCCTTCTCCACAAGTGTGAAAGATCTTTTTTCTTTTTTTTTTTCCTGTGAGTAACTTCTCTCCAGTCATAGAGTTGAGCCTATTGTTTGCACAGAGCAAACTCCTGATTGATGGGTAAATTAAATCCAATTTTTTCCATCTTGTATGTGTTGCGTGTGTTACTTTTTTTCATAGCTGGGATTCCCATCAAATCCACAAGTAGAGTGGGAGATGTTTCTAAACATTGGAAAAATGGCCTTATGCACAGTGGGAATGCCCGTTCAATAGTTTCAATTTCCAAAGTGATGTTAACTAAAAAAGTACTCAAAGAAAGACAAAACAAGCAAAATCTGGGACTAACTCTGGGCTTGGGGAAGTAGAGTAAAAAATGTTATATCAGGCAGAAAAAATAATAGCTGTTAAGGAACTGGAAAGCATTTGGGGCTGGACATGTGTCTTCAGCAGTTTAGGAGCTTATTTTATTAGCACTTAAGACCTAGAAGTAGCATTGAACTCTTGACATGTTGGATCACTTCCATCTATTGCCTAACACAACCCCTATTCTCTTTTCTTAGCTCTTCAGAGCCATGATTACCTAATAGCATGCAATACCTGGGATGTAATTTTTTTTTTCTTTTTCTTTTTAATGGTTTCACTCCCCTTGCCCCTCAAAAGCTGGCTGACCATAATGGACTGTAATGCACATGCAAGCATTTCCAAGCTGTGCTGCTCTGCTCAAGAGCCTTTCTCCAAGATGAATAGCATTTGAACTTTGTCCAATTTTTCTTATGTGGTATGTGCCCTTTATTTACTCCGTCATGTATATCTCACTCCATTTAAAATATTCACAGTTTGTTTTCGGTGCTATCTGGCTGGCCTTCAGTCTGGGTTTAACAAATGTTAGACGTTATACACACTTGCATATTTCAGGTTTTGTCATGAACCAGAAGGGAAAAAAAAGAATTAAAAAAAAAATTGCCTGCACCATGATTTAAATAGCATGTTCAGATCCTTTATTTTTTTGTTTTAAATGCCTTCATCTCTTGGCCTTATAAGGTGCAGACTGTCTCATGCTGAACTCTAGCTGGGTGGCCTCAGTCAGCCAACAGCCCCGCAAGATCATCCCATTAAAGTCATTATGTTTACTTCTTATTTCAACAAACCAACCTGGATTTTGGGGCAGGAAAAACTGAGGGAAGAAATCCTAGGTCCATTTCAGAGCAAAAGAGTGTGAAGTTCTGTTGCCGATAGGCCACAAAATGGGTCCTTTCTGCATTTGCTGCTAAAAGTGTCTTTTTTTGCCACTGGGGAGGACTGTTCCTTTCCCTGTGAAATCTAAGGAACCAGTCAGTTCATGGGCAAGAGATTAAAAAGAGGGATTTCTGGTAACCAGAGCAATTTCAAACTTGAGCACCACCACTTAGAGAGCCTCTTCTCCAGACCTCTGGTCCCACGCCCATAAGGAGACTGTGCTTCCACGAGTAACACTAATAACCTCACTGAAGTACTCTCACTGGTCGGGGAAATTGAGGCACAGAGTCTTGCTTCAGCTTGCACAGAAAGCTGCTGGATAAGCCAGGAAGCGTATTCTTGTGAAGAACTATGCACTGGAGAAGGGCTCAAGGCCCATGTCCACCAACAAGTAGTACGTCTCATACTGGGAGAACAACTTCGCCACACTGCACAGGGGATGCCTCTGGTACCATGTAGACACAGTGAGACTGTGATCCCAGGATTTTTTAGTCTAAAAATTAGAAAGAAAGGACAAGAAACTGAAGAAAACAGACCCTGAGGCTAAAGGTGCCGATGCAAAAGTGATTGGTCATGTGAAGGGTTTGAAGTAATGAAAAGAAATAAATGTAGGTTCCTGGTAGAGTGCTTTGATTTCTAGGCTGGGCTCACAGTCCACCCTCTGTGCCATCATGTCACTTCATTTCCCCATAACAATGCCTACATGGTCTCCAGGGCAGGGATGGGTTCCCGAGGGAGTCACTGAAGAAAGGAGCCCACACCAGGATGATCCCCAGGATCTCCTGGCCTGCAAAGAGAAAACCATGAGAAAATGCTTGTGATGTGCTGGAGTAATCCCTCCAGAGCTGGACACAGCCCCAGCTACCTGTGATTTCCCTGGGGTGGTCAACATATGCCTGATTTCCCTCCTGTTCCCCAGATAAATATGACAATAAAAGGAAGATTGAACAACAAGTTGAATTGATGAAGTGTCCAAGTACATTCCAGAGATACCGGGCACTACAAGGGCTTTTCAAATTCAGCCAGAGAGCAGCACAACAAGAACCAGTAGGAAGAAGTTCAGCCTGGAAGTTAAGGGCAGTCAAATTCACAGGGGAAATAAAGCATGTAAAAAATAATTAAAACAGCAAGGCTGATTAACCCTTAGCACAAACTGTGGAGGGGAAGGAGACATTTTCAAATCGATACTAAACGCCTTTCTGGAAGTCATGCTTGGTTCCAAATAAAAATGATTTGACTCAACAGAAGGAAATCAGGGTGAAATTACTTGTGGGGGATGATTTTCAGAAGACTTCCCCAGCTGTGCAAATGGCTCTTCTCTACTTTAGCAATTTCCTGAGCTCTTTCTTATGAGGTTTTATTTTTATAAACTCAGTCCTATCAGTTGTGTGGCAAGAATTGTCAGCACTCACCCAACAGTTCCCAGGAGGACTTTTATCCTTTTGTGTCTCACAAATGTCTCTGTGCACAGGGAGAAAGAAAAGAGGGAAGGAGAGAGTACTGGAGTGATTCACTCTGCAGAGCTGGAGAAAAGTCCCAGTAACCGTCTGGTGGAAGGCTGCACCCTGCCAATGCTCACAGCCGTGAAGAATTGCTTAGCAAGCTCTTATGAGATGAAATAGCAAAGCAGCAAATGCAAATGGGTGAGTTAGATAAACAAAAACATCCCCTGAATGAAAATCTGGGAAAATGGATTCAGGCTGCTCCATCCCAGGGTTGTTGACTGTGTTGTTCCTCCTCCTCCTCCACAGCAGGATCTGGCCTTGCTACTGGAGGCCTGTGGCCGCACGGGGAGCTCCAGTCTGCATTTGAAGAGGTTTCGCAGCCATGCTGTAGCTGGGAGGAATATGCTCATGTGCCAGCTCAAAAAGAGTACAAGTCCCAGCACTTCTGAAGCCTGGAGTGAAGATCAATGTGTTGTTCATAGCTGTATTAAGAGCCATGACCTCATATGTCTGCCGGTGGAGGAGTTGCCCATCATTCACCCATTTGACATCTAAGTTAAGAGATAGTTAGCCTGAGGTCTTTGCAGGCAGAGGTAGAAACTGAGCAGGGCTCTGACCCTCTATTGCCAGACTCATCCACTTTGTTGCATGGCTTTTTGCTACCTCAGGAGCCTGATGTCAGACCTTTCTTTTGGTGCTGGGCTACATACCTGTGTTCTTGCTGCATACAGACTGATGAATCTCTCTCTGCAATTGCCGCAGAAGAGGTAATTCTTCAGCTTGTATTTGTAGATGAGGTGGTGCCTGTTTCCTCTGTGCAGAGGCACCAAGCAAAGGCATTGCTCCAGCTGTCTGCAGGTTGATCACTGATATAGGGAAGCATATCCCAAATCACAGTGCTTGGTACCATGTTGCATCCTGCAAGTAATTTTATAAGCATGTATGCCTGTGTCATTCAGCACCTGGTGGGGACACTGGGGATAGATACTGCCTGCACTATAACTCAAGGAACAGGTACTTATGGAGGAGGAAGTGAAAGGCTGCAGGTTTAAACCTGGTAAGTGACTCATACGAGTGGTGAAAGGAAACAGATTTCATAGAATTATAGAATAGTTTGGGTTGGAAGGCACCTTTAGAGGTGATCTAGTCCAACCCCTCTGCAGTGAGCAGGGACATCATCAACCTGATCAAGTTGCTCAGAGACCCATCCAGCTTGACCTTCAATGTTTCCAGGGATGGGGCATCTATCACCTCTCTGGGCAACCTGTTCCAGTGTTTCACCACCCTTGTTGTAACAAATTTCTTCTTTACTTCTAGTCTGAATCCACCCTCATTTAGTTTAAAACAATTTCCCCTTGTCCTATCGCAACAGGCCCTGCTAAAAAGTTTGTCTCCATCTTTCTTATAGGCCCCCTTTAAGTACTGAAAGGCCACAATAAGGTCTCCCCAGACCCTTCTGTTCTTCAGGCTGAACAACCCCAACTCTCTCAGCCTTTCCTTATAGGAGGGAGTTCCATCCCTCTGATCTTCTTTGTGGCCTCCTCTGGACCCACTCCAACAGGTCCATGTCTTTCCTGTGCTGAGGACTCCAGAACTGGACACAGCACTGCAGGTGAGGTCTCACCAGAGTGGAATAGAGGGGCAGAATCACTTCCCTCAACCTGCTGGCCACACTTCTCTTGATGCAGCCCAGGATATGGTTGGCCTTCTGGGCTGTGAGCATACATTGCCAGCTCACGTCCAGCTCTTCATTCACCAGTACCTCCAAGTCCTTCTTTGCAGGGCTGCTCTCAATGCCTTCATCCTCCTGCCTGTACTGATATCAGAGATTGCCCCAACCCATGTGCAGGACCTTGGACTTGGCTTTGTTGAATCTTATGAGGTTCACATAGGTCCACTTCTCAAGCTTGTACAGAGATCTTGAACTATTAATTGTGGGTGTTTTATATACACCACAAAATCTCAGCTTTCATGTACAAGGACACTGCACTAGCCTTTGGTTTATCATTGATCCTTCAGTGTGAGCTCTCCCTTTAAGACCTGGGCTAGAGAATGATTAGTGGTTTTGTGTCTGTGTCTCTGGAAGCTCTGAAAGCACCAGAACTTGGTTTCATACAGCAACCTTCCAAACAGCAAGGCACGAAGATGTAAAACATTGATCGTCCTCCAAGAGCAGGATGGCTCTGAGGGCAACACAGCACATTTAACATGGGAGGACCAGTTTGAATCCAAGTTGCTTTATCTGGGATTGAATCCCATCTGCTGGGGCTTGAGGACCCTTCCATTTGTTGGAAGGGAAGTTTACTGCAGCCTCAGTCCTGCTGGGAACTCACTCCACATGCTGCTGTTTACATGGCAGCTTTAGGATTCAGACCTCGCTACTTCTTGAGATGAATCCAGGCTGTGTATTTTTTGATTGCAGCCATTGCGTCCCAGATTTGCAAGCCGGGAGCATCATTGCATTACATCATTACAGTGATGTAAGTAATTGGAGATGGACTCACTTCTCAATGCTCCCAGAACCTACTGCTGTTAACACACAGGGGTTTTTTTCAATATGCACAGACAGGGCTGTGTTTATAAACCCTCCTGTAACAGAGGCACATGTATAGACCAGTGTCCTGCCTGTGCACCTGACTCCAGACCAGATTTTCCTTAGATCAGCTGAGCATTTTGGAGTACCACTAAGATCCCAACCCCATGGTCTAACCTCTTAGTTGGGCCTTCAGATCCAAGGGATTCACTTGGAAATTTTAACATATCACTGTAAAAATCATACCTTTAAGATGTGAATCACCATCTGAGCCTCAGCCTTACACATATGAATATTTCTCTGTAATGTTAATGCCTAGAAGTTCCTTTTTTTTTTTTTTTTTTTTTTTTTTTTAGCTGAAAACTGAATTTTCACACACACATCTCTATTCTAGCCGGTGGAACTTTAGCAAAAATACAGAACGTTGCAAGACCTGCACTAAGGCCATGACATTTTTGTCTGCACGTATCTGGGTAAGCATCTGACTAAAAGAAAATCACTAGCCTCTATGAATTTTTTATGACTGTTTTCCTATGGGCAACTACACAAGTATTCACCTTTTAATGAAAACAAAAATACAAGCAGCTGTTGCAAAGAAGAGTCTGAAAATATGATGCTTTAATCTTTAGAATGCAAATTAGTAAAAGTCTATAGGTAATTTCTCAACCTTTTCATGATTTTTTAGGATGATCTCGGGATTTTGAAAAGTTTTATCTGTGATTTTTCAACGATGGAGAAACTTTCAACAACTTGTGAACCTTGAAAATACCCAGGTTATGACAGCACCCAAATGAGCACATTAAACATATATTCTTGCTATTGCATTCTGTGGTTTCCTTTGCATACATACTTTTTTTTCTTTTTTTTCCCTCTAAAATCAGACCATTCATGTCAAAGAGATTGGAGACAGAAAACAACTTTCAGCATGGGTGATGGAAAAATGACTATGCTAACACTGCCAGCATTTGCCACTTCTGTTTCCAAGTGACTGAGACTTTCCAGAGACAGAGAGTACCCTTGCACTACAGAGAAACAACTTCTTTATCCAGTCAGCTTATGCAGTAAATTGAAAAGAACAGTTACATTGCCTAGAAGGCTGCAGATCAAGTGACACAAGTCGTGACTATGCATCTCCTCTCCTATCTATGCTCCCATCCAGGCCATGAGAATTTTTTTTCCTCCTCATAAACGGTTTGTTATTTCACCAGCACTCATATGTGTACAACCAAACACAAGTAACCTTATAGTCATTGACTGTCATGCTCAGGAACTGTACTCCTTCATCAGCTTCACTTTTAATTTAGAGGACAGGTTGATTTGTTTATGATTTATCCTAGACAATTTCCAAACTCTTTAGTGTCCTGAACTCTTCCGAGGAGGCACTTTTTTTTAGGTCAGGCAAACATTATTGTGTAGCTGTATATGCATATTTTTCATAAGAAAATAAAAATATCTTATCTGATTACATGTTGGCTGGAGGGGTGTTTGCTACATGTCATTTCATGCTAGTCTTTAATAGTTTGGACAATACAATACAGTGAACTTTTATCTAATCCTCTTCTGGCAGAGTGGGGCAAGGACAGGTGGGGGTCTCAACCTCCTGTGACTCCTCCAAAACATCTTGGCATTGAAAAGGACATGGGGCTTTTCAAAATTCAGGGCTGACTGCTGCAGTCCTGTGGAAATGAAGCCGTGTGGTTTCAGCAGGGCTTTTGTCTTTCCAGTGTCTGTAGGCTGAGTTAACGTTACACTCCAGAAACCAAGTTGCGTATAGAAGTATAGAACAGCTTCGGTCATTGGGATGCCCTTAGTTTGGGCTCACATTGGGTATAACAACTGAGAAAGCAGGAGTCTTTACATCCAGGCTTAGCTTTCCAGCAGAAAATTGAACCAGGTGGTACATTCTTGGAGTAAATTGCAGTAGTTGCAAAGACCCTACAAGGGCTTTGATGACAGCATATGAAATTTCCTGGGGCCATGCTATTTATTCACAGTGCCAGTGCTAAAGCCAGCAACACTATATTGTCAGTGCTGTTGTTAACAGCCTGCCTAGCTTAGAGCTATCATGACTGCAGTCACACCTTTTGCTGAGTAGACAGTCCCAAATTCACTTCCTTTGTGGGTAAGACAGAAAGAATAGCTTATAAACACAAGTGAATCAGTGCTCCACCTAAAAGAAGTAATATCCTTTTTCCTGAAAATCATACAACATCATCAGTCACACAGATTAACTGTTGTTATAGCATAGCATAAATGATGCATTATAGGAGCATAAGAATGTAAGAATTATTATCTAAAAACCCTGGTAGTCCACTATCCCGTTTCCAAGCCTTGCCCAGTAACAAGTGACTAAGAAAGAGCATAGGAAAAGGGTAAGGGTACAACAAGGTTCAATAGTTTGTATTGCAGAGAATTCCTCAGCCCAGTTGCATCTTTTCAGATATGTAATGCTAGAGTAATCACAAATAGATGGTCGCGAGGGGAAACAGACTTCCAATTGCAAAAAAGTAAAAAATGATTTGACCCTGATGAGTCACAAGGTGAAGAAAATAGGTATAAAGTCAAGGAAAACCAAGGTGGGCTGTGGGTGTAGCTGGGCAGCTGAGGCAGAACATTAACTGCTCTGCTGGGAAGGGGAGATGGCACTAAGGGAAGAGGTGCAGCCCAGCAGGACATCTCCTGCAGCCTTGGGAGACAGCTCTGCAAGAGAGTAAGGTCTAAGTGAACCAGTGGAAAAATTGTGTTGCATTTTATTTGAGTTTGACAATTCTCCTCCTTTTCAAATCATCACAGAGTACCAGTTGAGGAACATCTGCCATTTTGATGAATGTGATTTAGATGCTTCTTGGAGCTGATGATCTTCTATGTTAAGGTTCTCAGCTTTAAACGCAAGCATGTTGGCCCATTTTTTTAATTGCATCTGTTGGGCCGGGCCTCTAGTCCTTGTCTCTAAACAACATTACTAAGAGCTAGTGAAAAGCATCGATCCTCTCTGGTTGTCTGTAGCTCTAGCCATATACGATCGGATGAGCCAAAATAAACACAAACTGGGCAACTTTTCCAAGAATGAAAATACCTCATTTGTTGAACCTCCAGGTCTCAAAGGCGCTTTGTCCATTTTTTACTTCAAACTTTCCAGAAAGAAAAGCCCGTTCTTCCAGAAGATCATGGATGTAAAATTCCAGATGGATTGTTGCAGACTTTGAAAATTAGGGAAAAAAATTGTCTGAGACTGGGAAACTACTGTAACATGAATAATGTTTTTGACTACTGTCTCTCCTCAACATACTCCCCAATACACCGGCGGTGGGCAATATGATGTATTTGGTAGCTTGAACAAACCTGCCAAGTGGTGGTGTTTTCAGGATTTAAATGATACAAATTGCATTTCAGTGTAATAGAAACACTGAATGCATTATGGTACATTTAAATAAAACATTTTCCTGAGTATTAAATGAGGAAGCATTCAGCTGGGTTTGGCTGGAGACTGAGAGGCATGCATTTAGAAAACCTGAGCATTTTCACACACTGTAATATTAGTTATTTGGCAAAAGACTCTCTAAACCCTCATTAGTAAGGTTGCTGATTTGGCAGCAGTGAAATATGTGTGTTTATGAGTAAATCCTCACATTATCTTCCTCTGCTCTTCTTTACCCTTTTCCATTAAGTACTTCTCAACGGAGCCATCCCACTGCCGCTTTCCTCTGATAACCCATTGGCCCTTCTAAAGGCAGGACTTCCTGCAGCTGACAAATGGCTCCTTACAAAGGTCCTGAGCTACACAAAGCTTTGAAGCCAGTCATGCTAAGGTGGCCATCTCCTTTCCCCTTTTAGTAGTTTAGCATTTCAGGCAACAGCCAAGCCAAGACTAGAAACTGACACTTGTGTGTGGGAGGAGGTTTTCCCCAGGAGTGATGTATAAAATTTACTTTTTTTTGGGTGGGGGGTCTTTTAGTCTTTTACTCCATGTTCCCCATTGTGATGAAAGTTTCTGCTGAAGTTTGATATTTGATTTTTGTGTTCAGGGGTATAAAATGAGCTCTTATTTGCTTTGTCCACCTATGAAAGCATTGCACCAGAAAACTCAACCACACGTGAAATCTGGACCTCTTTGATGGCAGCTTGCCATGAATTCACTCTTCCCTCCACTTCTCTTCACCCTGATCCAATGAGTGGAAAGCTGGAGGAGGTGAAATGTATCCTTCAAAAAGTCTTTAAGAGGGGTATTCTCCCTTGTAGAATAACACTCTAAGATTCAAATGGGTGCAATTTAGGAGCACTATTTACTCTGCCATTCTATGTGAAAACTATAAGGCTGTAAGAATAATTGATCTAGAAACTAAGTCTAGTCCATGCCAGGTAATGGGAATTAGCAGTCACTAATGTATGAATGTGGGAGGGGGGAAGCAAAGGTCATTTTGACCTATTCTACACCAAAAGCTTGGAGTCTGTTCAGAAAAACTCCTGCCTACCAAGACCCACTAAAACCAGTGCTTTGATCTCTGTACAATGCACTCAATTAGAGGGAGGGAATTCTCAAACAAAGGCTTTTTAAAATTTCCTTTAGAATGAATAATTTTGAGGGTGGTGGAGGATGGTGGCAACAATTGAAGGAAATCATCACTCACTATTTGTCCAGACATTTTACTAAAACATAAAAAGCCATGAGGAAGCACATTTCAGAGGGTGGGTACAGGTATGAAACTGCTCACAGCATGCTGAGGTCTCCGCATGGTGTGGAAGATGATATATAGACATACAGACATGGCTTTATATAGTCCTTGTCTCAAGGTGTTTCACTTCCATCGACCTTGCTTTCTCCAGCAAAGTTAAGGCATGCAAGAGGTGACCTCAACTAGAAACTAGAGTGATTCTTCCTCAAAATCTTTTTGTTTACCATAAGTCTCACATTAGCTACAAAGAGAGGCAGAGCCAGAAATACAGATCACATCCCTGCCCGTGGCATCATTTGCACTGGGAGAGCAGAGAAATGCTCAGCCTGCTCTGGTGCCTTGAGCCCCAGGTCTGTGCTCATCTGATGCTCTCCTAACATTGTGAGGAGCTTTGCCTTGCAGCCTGGACTGCAGTTCACGTGACAGACCTGGATTATCCTTGCAGTTTATCCTCTCTTTTCTTAATTCCTATTTAAAAACTGCCTCATCCTGACTCTTTCTCATTTCAAGTACTCCAGTTTCAACATACAGTATTCAGTTGACCACAGCCCTGTAGAAGTAAGATTTTCCTTTCTTTTCTTCCTGCCTTTTGATAGTAACCAGTAATTCAGACAGCCACAGATTAAATTAAACAAGGACCATGGGACTGTTGCCTGTTCAGCGTTGTCAGTTGCTGCAGGCTGGGTGACAGCAAAACACCACTCTCCTGATCTGGCAACATTTCATAGTAGGATAAAGGGTAGAACAGTGCTGGTGATGGCAAAATCAGCCCACATGGATTTAACAGCATTTTCCATACAGGAGATTGAAATCAACATGCTGAAAGGGAGGGGGAAGCTCTTCAGAACCAGTGCACAAAGTTCAGATTAAGGTTTTGGCTGAAGAATCTTGCATGCAAGTGAAATGATGTGATTTGTAGCAGATTACCGGAAACAAGTTCGGGAGAGGAGCAAGCCTGTGGAGATACGTGGCATCCGTGTCAAGTCTTTTCAGACAGAGAGCTGTAGATAGACCTGTGGAAAATGTTGTTTATGAGTAATGAAAATGCTTCCAAGGAAATTTAGGTCTTAGAAATCCACCTACAGCTCATGCAAGGCATTGGATTTCTGTGAGAAAATCTGGGTGTGAGGAGCAGACTGGTGGTGGTGTTAATGGGGAACAGCATGACAGCTCTCCTTCCACCCAGCAGCTTGGAAAGGGAAAGACATGATCTGGCACTTGCTGTATTTCAGGACACAAGAAGGTTGTAAACGCAAAACTCAGCTGGTATTACTTGCTGAGCTTTGCAGCATTTTAAAACCAATCTGAAACTGGTTTACTGTGTGCTTGTAAGTCCTGCCGCCTTTTGAAAGGTCCCTGCTCTCAGCGTATGGTTAGACATGGTGTTTCCACTAAGTTAAGGACCAAAAAAGGACGTGCAGCTGGACTGCAGATAGGGATGGCTGTAAGTAAAGTCACGAAGGACATGCCTTGATCGTCCCCACCCTAACTCAAGGCACTTGGCACTGGGAACCTAAACTTTCCCTCTAGCCACAAAGAAAGCACGGAACTTCTAGGGTCATGCCAGTGACATCTCAATAAACCTCTAAGGGTATCTCCATAGGTCAGTTTGCTGAGACCATAGAACCATAGAATGGTTTGGGTTGGAAGGTACCTTAAAGATCATCCAGTTCCCACCTCCCTGCCATCAGCAGGGACACCTTCCACTACACCAGGTTGCTCAAAGCCTCATCCAGCCTGGCCTTAAACACTTCCAGGGAGGGGGCATCCACAACTTCCTCGGGCAATCTCTTCCAGTGTCTGACTACCTTCACAGTAAAGAATTTCTTCCTAATATCTCATCTAAACCTACCCTCTTCCAGTTTAAAGCCATTACCCCTTGTTCTATCACTACCTGCCTTTATAAAAAGTCCCTCCCCAGCCTTCCTGGAGCCCCTTCAGGTACTGGAAGGCCACTATAAGATCTTCCCTGGAGCCTTCTCGTTTCCAGGCTGAACAGTCCCAACTCTCTCAGCCTGTCATCATAGCAGAGGTGCTCCAGCCCTCGGATCATCCTTGTGGCCTCCTCTGGACTCGTGCTAACAGGTCCATGTCTTTCTTGTGTTGGGGGCTCCAGAACTGGAGATGCTTGAAGTTAGTTGAGATACATATAACCCTTTGCTGCTGGTAGGAATGCTCCTAAGGGCAAAGCTCCTCAAGCTTGAGGTGCCCATGTAGCAGTTGTTATGTCAAGTGAAAAAGGAGGTAAATACCAGAAAATGTGATAGAAATAAGTTGCTGGGAGACATCCTAAGGTGTTTCTCCAAACTCATAACACAAAAGCTCCATAGTTTTCAGTGGAATTCACAAATGTATAAAAGGAAACACCGTCTCCTGGTACTACACATGAAGAGATGAGGCACTCACTGCTGCAAAGAGCTATTTAGCCATATTCCAAAAAAGTATTTTCCTAGGAATAACGAGGCTATCCAGGTGTAAGTTATGCACCATAACAGCATGTATGTTTGAATTGATAGTACACTTCCTGGTTCAGAGCTGAAGACATTCCTTAATTATTTCAGTGCAGGATAGGTATTCTGAGAGAGATTATTTCACATTTGCCTGCAGTCATGATTTAATGCAGTTATCTCAAGTATTTGCCACTGGCTACTGTCAGAGTCAAGATGCTGGATTAGATCAGCTTTGGGTCTTTTCTAAGATGTCAGCTTCTGTATTCTGAGGATTGGGAAGGATAATCTGTAGATCTAGAGATGAGATATACAGAAGATAAATACAATTTTCATGTCTTTCCCTTATGCTTCACTGACTTCTCTGATGTAGCATGAAGAACAAAGGGTATCCAAACCTAAATTCAGTGTTTCAAAGTCCAGCTGCCACTGCTGCCTGAGAGGGGCTAAATAAAGTTGCAACCAGTATTTGGATCTTGTGCTTCTGTTGAGAGGTGATTTTACCAAAACGATGCATTTCAAAGCCAGACACCATCTCACTTCAAATGGAATTTCATCCATCTTATAAAGGTGTGCTCTCACCTTCCCAGTCCCTCCTGTCAACTGTATCACACCTGTATCACCCATTTTACCCAGGGAAGTGGGATTCTGATACCTTCTACAAAGCTCTAATAGAGACACACCATTTTCCCTAAGGAAAGGTGTCCCTTAAAGTTTTTTTTAAGGTACCAAAGTCCCTTTAAGGGACTTTTGGTCCCTTAAAGTTTTTCCATCCATGAAAGTGCCCCAAATTACTGACCTTTATTTATATACTCAGAGCAGCTACCCGCCACTCCAAGAGAGACAAATGAAGGGTCCTCACTCCACAGAGCTTTCAGTTGTTTTTTTAATTATTTCCTTAGGCTTTGGATGAGGGGCACGATTGGCATCAAAATAAGAAGTTAAAGAAACAAATACTAACAGGTTAAAACAACAACAATCCACAAGAACACAAACAGAACCTGACTCTGGGTTTTTTTTTTGAAGTGCAGGAGACTCAAATAATTTATAATGGATGGAGTTCTTTTGATCTCTGTACTATCCACTTAAACTTTTCCATACAGTTGCTCAACCATGCAGGGCATAAGGTTAAAGGAAGAAGATTTCCATGGTAAGATGGAGCAACAAGTTTTTTTTCTTTGAGCCTTAATTCTTTTTACATGAATGTGATGACAGCAAGTATAAAAAAATGCACCAGTTCATGCGTTTCCCTCTCCAGTCTTTGATAGATGACATATGTGCATATCCCCCAGCTGTTACTTAAATAAAGCTGCATGTATACAATATGTCAGAGACAACACAGGCCAAACTCTATGATACAACTACTTAGAATACATAGGCTAAAATCCATATTTTGTCTCAAAAAATCCCAAAATGACTGAAATTCATTCAACCCAAAACACACAGTAGCTTCCTTCCAAACCATAGGAAGATCAAGGTTCAAACTGACCTTTCTGTTTTTTATGGGGCATCTGTTTCCCCAGTCCAATCCCAGTACACCTCTCTAACAGGGAAATGGGCTTTATTACTCCCTGTTAGCCCCAGAGGACATCTAACCCACGCAGTAATACTGATTGTGCTTATATAAGCTGGATTTGGGACCTGTCTTTATAATGGGACAAAGCAAAGTTACGCCACTTGTCACCCAGACAGGCTAGGGCATGCCAACATTGCTCTTGGAGCATGAAACAGGGAGCAGCCCAAAGTTTACCTGCTTGCAGCTGCTGGGTTTAGCAGCTAGCCAAGGAGCTTCAAGGCTCAGCATGCATCCCTGTCTTCTGCCTGATTAGAGACAGGACTATTCATCATTTCTTACCAGGAGAGAACAAGTAAGCCAGCAGTCTACACATAGCTCACGTACCTAACAAGACATATCCACCTAAAATTTCAAGTTGATTTATCTGTGGCTAAAACACATGGCTGAGACCTGGGTTCTTCGGTGTCGTGCTGCTGCCTTATATGATCTTAGAGAAGTCACTGTGTATTCTTGCCCTCATTTCCATCACCTCCAACCTCCTCCCTTACCCTAAAAGGGTAAAATGCTACTCTGCACATAAGTTTTTCAGGGCACTGTCTCTTTCTTTTTGTATACCAAGCCCTTGTGTTTACCTGAGGCCTCTGGTGATGATCACCCCAGCATCTACACTAAATCAAGATGTTCTCTTTCCACAGATACCAGCAGCTCTACTTCATTAATCAATTAACCTGGGAGACCCAGGAATGCGACAGCAAAACCAGCATGAAGATCCTGGCCTTTTGCAGATGAAAGAGTTAATGAAGAATAAAAACATTTTTGAACATACCAAGCCATGATAAATGGCTGTAGGAAAACACAGATCTTGACACTCTCTGTCAGCACACAGAAAGGGCCTCACAGTGTTTTCTGATTCACAGATCTGGCTAATCTGCAACTCCACGCTGACTTAGAGTACATGAACATCCCCACTCACCCATCTGCTGTGAGAACATGTGTGTTGAGGGTTAGACAGGTGAAACATCTCGTATCTGTCAGCAGTGCCTGCAGACTGAGAGGGGAGAACTTTGTGGGTGATTTGCACAGTTTCTGACTCAAATGATGTTAAGCTGCCAATGTCTGCAAGCAAGTCTTTGCTGCTGAAAAAAAAGAGCAACAGCAGGTAAAGAGAGAGAATGGGAACTGCACATTGAGCAGATCTTGAGTTGTTTCATGTCAAAGCAAGAGCTGACATAACCCAGCAATAAGCACTGTCAGCCTGATAACGAGTCACCTGCCAGCAGAGCATCTCTGCTTCGAATCGTGCAGCCTTCTGCAAAATGGGACTGCCCCTGTGCTGGACATAGACAAACAAAATACAACAAGGGAGTCGTTTGCCAATGATTTCAAACAGCCTCAATCAAACTCTCTCAGGGAGGAGTTTTCCACATTCATCATCTGGCTTATCAACGCTGTCCTGAGCAAAACCTAGATGCAGGCTTTGTGAATGCCAGAGCACATGAACAATGGTTGAAGCCGGGAGGGCTATGATAAGAAGAGAGTGCAAAGCACATGTTTCAAGCTCTACCTTTTTAAGCAAGTGTTGAGGCCCGGGAAGCTGAGCTTGGGCTGAGTGCCAGCATTCCCTGCAATTTAATCCCAGCCCTCAGAGGAACAAGCTGTTATCCTTGTTCCATGCCAGTGTCTCCCCCTTATCTCACATTCGAAATTCTTTAACCACTTCAAAACAAAATATCTCCGAGGAACACTTCAGAAAATGTGTTTTCTTTTGTCTCCTGAAAACACTGATGAGAAGAAAAGCTCTTTTGTGTTTGTGTAAGAAGCCTTTCAACATTTGGGCTCTAAGTGCTCTCTTCTGTTCACTCACTTTCCCTGAAGTCTCACTGGGTGTAAGACCAATAGTCCTTCCCGCATGGAAAGCTGAAAATTTGAGACCCCTGCATTGAAGAGGAGGAAGCTTGGGCAATGGGAAGAGCCCAGGGCATACAAAAAAACCCATTAAAGCAACACCAAGGGGCTAAAGAAGGCCCACAAAAGTGCTGAAGCAGAGCCAAGACACACCTTGACACCCCTTCCTTAAGACTTGCAACCAGAAGTTTGGGTGCTGAGATGGTTACTTGCTTTGCAGGATGATGTTGTCTCCTTTCCAGGAGTGGACATAGTGACAGTGTTTGTCTCATCTGGCTCACAATCCAAAGGGATACTGCTGAGCTAAAACACCAGGGAGCAATCAAGGAGGTTTGTGTGAAGGAGCACTCAGAAAACCCGAAGGAGAAGGGAGGGATGAGGGACTTGGAAAGCTGCAAAGGCTCAGGGACTTAAGGGCAAACTAGAACAGTGGAATTTAGAGCTTGAAGAGGATCTCGAGGAGAGGGACTGAAGCCAGCTCCAGGGGGGGCTCAGGGCTGCCTCCCTGTTGTTTTTATAGGCTTTCTTCTTGCAAAAACAGTGGGGGATTTGGCCCCACAACAATCAGTGGGAGCTTTTCTTTGGCCTTCAGGGTGGGGATGTGTCAACATCCAAACAACTCTGTACTCAGCCTGCTGCAAGCATAACCATTTAAAGGATAATAGGCACAAAAAAGAGAGAGGGGTAACCCACTGCTGCAAATTTTTTACATGCTATACAGATGGCACAAAACTAACAAAGCAAATATTACCAGTCACAGCAGATAGTCGTAATACAACTTGGCCAATCCTCTTTGGACAGGGAACAGTCTACTGCAAGAAGACTTTGTTTTGGCTGTCTGTGCTCTAAGACATCTGTGCCCAAACTACCAGATCTTTGCTTTAACCAAGGAGCTGTAGGCACATAAGAACATGGATACATGTCCTTCCTTGGAGGTTTGGGGCTCTGTGGTTTGGCTGTCTTCAGTAGGCTCATGAGTGCTCTCATCCTGCCCAATCGCATCCATATTCCCTTGATGGCGTGCTCTATCACATTGGGGACAATAAGGAAGACCAACAGTGGATTCTTATTTGTGCAATTTCTCAGCAAAGTCTTTTCTTAACCGTGTTCTCTTAAGATGTTTGAAAATAACAACTCACCTGAATAGTGTTCCTTTGCAACCATATGTTCCCCTGTGGCTTCAGTTAGCATCTGTGTACTAGTTAGCTTTCTGATTTCTCTCTCAGTACGTGTGGCAATAATTTGGGTTCCTACCTAGATATGCCATGGTGGAATTCGGCAGTCTTTAAGATAAACACAGATATAGTGTTTGAAGCAGCTAGTATGGTTCAAACCAAAAAAGATACATTTATTGAAGAAATTATTAGGCAAGGATGTACAACTTCTGATTTTTGTTGAAGTTTGGATAAGATTTGCCAAATCATCCTCTTTGAAACTCATACTGAGTGCATTATGGAAGACCACCCATAGCTCATATGCTTGGAAAGCGGTATCTAATGCTGGTTCAGAGAAGAACTGCAAGAATGATCTGAGGGCCAAGACTGCATTTTTAAACTACTAGAGCTTTGATACTGCTATATATATATATATATATATATTTAAAAAAACAAACACAAAAACAAACCCAAACAAGTCTAATGAAATGTCAGTGCAATGTGATGCTTTTCTGCATGGAATTTTCTATTTAATAAGATAGAGAATCTAAACTGTCTTGCAGCATCCTGGCATTTAGAGGTTTCTACATTATTTTTAAATTTCCTAACCTTAAAAAGAAGAAAGTGTTTCTCTCCTAGCTGAGGAGTTGTGTTCAAAGTTCCACCCTATGGTAAAATTTTGTGTCTGATTTACAAAAGCTCTAAAACACTGTATTTGTAATTCAAGCACTGAAAAAGTCACAGCTCACCATACGAGGTCTCTATCTGGGAAAATACACGTAAGATGGTGAAGTTGCTAAAGTTTAATCATGTCTTTTAAGCACAATTTGGTTTTGCACTTCTTCCCCCAGCAATGATTTTAAAGTCACGGATTCACACCATGTAAGCAGCTTCTATTGTGCTCTGGCAGAGGAGTGCTTATCTCTCTGAAGGAGACATCGAAATGACTGTTTACGAACAAACCACACGAAACTTGGCTAAATCTTAATGGGCCTATTGACGCGGTATCAAGGGTGAATTAGACTTGGACCCCACAGCACGTTCAAATTACATGGCTTTAAGTGAATTTAGAGCTGGTTTGACAGCCCAGGAGACTAAAATCCTCTGTTTACCTTCAGAACAGATATCACATGGACCACTCACAAGTCCCCCTCTGTGCTAATCCACAGAGGATAGGAGTTGTTATGGCTCCCAGCTATGCAGCCTGGCTCTGAACCTCAGCCTGCAACAACCTGGGCTTTTAGCTCTGGAGGCACCTAGTTCAATCCCAGTGTGTCAGCCAAGACAGAGGCCATAACAAACTTCCCTAACATGTTCCAGTCCTACCCCAGAGAGCTCTTTCTGAGGGCTGAACAACATTACTCTGTACCCAGTAAGTGAACTACCACTGTGGCACTAGTACAGAGAGGAAGCATTAAAAATTTTTGGGGATAAGATTGCAATGGGCAGAAAGAAAGAGAAAAAAGAATGAAAGAAAGAAAGAAAGAAAAAATTAAATTAAATCACAGGAAAGATTGATCTCCTTCATGCTTTCCAAAGCAAAGCTATGAAGGTAGCTGCATTCGGGAGAGCTTTCTGTTACTAGATCTAGGAGATGTCTGCAGCTTCACTTTCACTCATTACAAAAAAAGACCAAACTTTCAAGATCCTTTCAGTGACAGAATAGTTCCCCCACTCCTTCATTGAAAATCCCAATAAAGACCTTCTTACCCCAAGGTTTGGTTCTTCTGGAAAAGTACTAACTAGTTCTGTGTTGGCTTGGAAAGGTAGAAAATTGCCAGCCATTCCTTCTCTTCAGAGACAGAAGGTCATTTTTGGCAATTCAGGCTAGAACCAGGACAGCTGTTAGGAAAAATGCTTGCTTTGGGGAAAGAAGGTGAACATAAGGCAGAGAGGCATGCAGGGAGCAGGTATCCAGCTAGCCACAAGCAGAAAACATCTAGACAGCAGCCCTACATTTTACCATGTTATTGCTGATGTTCAGGTTCGGTTGAGTCATTAGATCAATGGAAGGATATCTGCAGATTTCAACAGGGCTTGGGTTAGATACTTGCTGTATCTTATGGTTTCCAAGCTGCCATTGCTTGTGCAAGTTCAGGTGTAGCTCTTTATTGCCTATTGAATGGTGGGGTGAGACCTTCCTAGGGTCTTGTGTGCAGCTCCCTTATGTTGAATGGTTGATGTTGCAATCCCTAATGAGATGTGGCTAGAAGCCCTCTCAAATGGGGGAAAATGCCTCTTTGTTTTGGCACTTCATTTCAGTTCACAAGCAGCCAATGGAATTTTCCTCTGGCCTTTTAAAAAATCCGAAGTCACCTTTGGTCAGAAATGAGACATGGAAAATTTCAGCAAAGGTGACTGAATTTTTTGGAAAGTTCCAAGTGGATTAAAGAACAAAAAGGTGTGGAGATGGTTGGTAAAGCAGAGCATGCAAATACAGGTGGGGGAAACATGTGTTACCCCTGTGGATTTAATGAGGCAGATTCATAGTGATAAAAGTGCAGGACCCTTCACTGTTAGCATTAGGGTGATGATCACTTTGTGCAGATCTGAGAAAGCAGATCATTCAGCAATTTCAGTTTCTAAAAGCTGGAAGGAGATAGCTGCTGACCACTTTGCACCTGAGCGTCAGCCAGTTTATATTTGCTCACTGTAGTGGTGACTTCATGGCAATTGGTGCAAGTTCAGCGATGTAAAGAGAAGCAAACGCAACGTGCTGTGACAGAGCTGTGCACTGAACCAAGTCCTATTTACTCCTATGGCAAGAATAAACATGAAGACTGGAATATTTTCACTTCCTGCTCTCCACCCCAGTTTAGCTTCATCTTCGAGACTTTTATTGTTTTTCCCTTTATTTGAACTGCAAATAGGAAGAGATAAAAATACACTCACATGAAAGTAAAGCAAAGCAAAGTAAAGAAAAAGCACCTCTAACGTCTTTCATTGCACAGGTCTGATTCTGATCACACAGAGTAAATCTGTATTAACTCTACTCAAGTGAATGGATTCATTCTGGAAAGTCAGAAGTGAGTCCAGTCCTGTATGTTTTGTTTTGCTGGGAAGCAGCAGTAGGGCTTTAGAGCAAGCATTGCACCCATTTGTTTAATGAAAACCCTCTTTCTTACACATTAATCACAGGCACCTCTCTCTTTTAATTGCTTTTAAAATGCACAGTATCCATGAAGTGCAGCAGTAATTTTATACCCTGTCTCCGTTTGGACTTGATTGCATCAGCAACAGGTAAGAAGGGAGAGCTGAATAGCGTTTCACTGTTTGGTAGAATAATTACTGCTCTGGCTCAACATTTCAATTAATCCTTTCAGTACTACTGGAAAATACTTGTGCCTGTGTGTCTTAACCGCATTTTCTGTGGAAGGGTCCTTCCTGTCCACCCTCATACGATTTTGTATAGAGTCCCTCATGCAAGTTGAGATAGTGATTGAGAAAAGAAATGAAGAAGAGCAAAAAAGTAACTTGATAGATGTGGAAAAGGGAGAAAAAGACACTTTCAGAGTCATGTTCAGAACATAGAGAAGAGTAAGCTGTTTCACATTGCTGTGTCAGAGAAAAGAGCAGGTAAAAGTGTCTTTTTTAAAGGTCTAGAGTTTCCCCACCTGGTCTTAGGCTTGGATCTCACAGATCTTGAAATTCCCACAAAACTGCTTCCATTCCCTCACCCTGGGGCTTCTTAATGGTTGTGGCTGGCGGGACATGGGGTAAAGTGTGAAGACCCACAGTCTGGTGACTAGTGTGCAAGAAATACAAAAGCAAAGCCCCTAAATCCTCAGTCCCAGCCAACTGGTAGTGTACAGGGGCTTGACCCATGTAAGGGGCACCACACAAGGGTATTAGTCCTGAACTACTCTCAAATGGGCTCATACCCTGTGAACCGGCCGCTTTCCTTGGCATTGAAGTCTGCCTCTTAGTGCTGCTTTACTTTTTCCTTTGCCAGGCCATGAGCAGCTCTCCCAGGTCCCCATATTGCACTGGGGCTCTTGCAAATGCTGGTGCTTTTCCAGCATGAGCCGTGTGAGGCAATAAGGCACTTATTTTTTAGACAACAAGAACTTCCTCATCACTGCAGAAAGCTTGAAATTGAGGGCTATGGGGCTCAGCTGTTAGCAAAGAAATAATGAAAATCCAAAGACTAATTACTATTTTTAAAATCTTGTAATTTTTAACCCATTAATTTTTAAGCTTCTCTGACACTTCAGTTCTGAGGGTTAGTCTTGTTACATAGATGAACTTACCCAGTAATAATAAGCTCGATTCAAGATAATTAACAAAGAGAGGGTATAGAAACTAAACCGTTGCAGTGAAATAAACAGCAGTGGTGAAGCACAGAGCCCCACATCTGCCTGAAGTGCGGAGAAAGAGTTGGAAATAATCTGGGGATTTTATTATGTCTGTGTTTGTGACCTTTTCAGAGAATACTTGCTCTGGAGAAGCTGGAACATATGAAAGTTCGCAGAGAAAAGTGACATTTGAGTCATTCGTTTTTTGAAAATAGTCTGAAATTAATTTGAGAAGAAATCAGAAAAAAAAAGTAGTTTGTAAAAATATAGGACTTTTGATTAGAAACAGAAACTTCAGCACAATCTAGCTTCAGCCTCTTCCCTCCACACCAGACTTGAAGACATGTAAGAGAGTTGCTTGGCCTGTTTATGCTCCATCTATAGTTTCTGGAAACATCAGTTTATTCAGAGCACAGCCTATCCCTTCTTAGATGGGTGAGATGAATCCAGGAGAGAGTGTCCATGTACACACCTCACTTTCTGGCCTGATAGTGAAGAAAATTTTTGTAACCAGTCTGTAGCAGGATAACAATTTTACCAGAAAAAGACCTGGCTCTGACATCATGATGCTTCACTGAGACAGCAAGACCAATTTGGCTGTAGACTCCCTGTGTGACTCGGTGCCAAGGGTCTGGCTCTATTAACCTCAGTTTACTGTGGGTATGGTGGGGTAAAGCAAGCCTCCCACTTCACAGAGTGAAGAGCTGCTGCAAGGATCAGTTCGTTGCTTGAGAGATACAAATAGACAACAGCCATAGATTTGGGTCACCCTATAGACCTAGTATTACACCTTCAGTAATGATTATCTGTAAAAAAACAGACTGTGAGCCACTCCTGGGCTGAAGCATGTTTTGTTGAAACATTTGCTGAGTGATTTTAAAGAGACAACAAAGTCAAAACAGCAGAGCGTTCACAGTTAATTTATCTTGTTCTTTAATATTGGAGGACCATCCTCCTACCGCTAAATTTTCCAAGTCAATTGTTTGCTGCAAACTGTTCGCTCAGCTAATCCCAATACAAGTCAACTTTCATATTGCATTCACAAGAGTGTCAGCCCTGTTCAGAGCCTGTCAGCACAAGGGATTTCTGTTTGTGAACAAAAGTCTTTACACATTCTGGCTCTGAACGTGTGCGCTGTCCTTTCGAAGCCAAAAAGACTCTCTCCCCGTGCCAGTTTGTGTTTCCAAAGTTGCTCTGCATCCTCTCGTCATCAGCCAAGCTGTACTGAGCTACGTTTTTGGAATTACAAGGAGAACTCATCTAGAGGGGGAATGGGGACAAACTCCACAAGCTCTGGGCCAAATCCTTCCCAGGCAATCTGTGTCCGTGTCCACAAGGAAGGTGCTGCTGTGCGCAAGCGCAGAAGAAACTTGGTTACATTGGGTTTAAGGTGCCGATGTGCTTCTCTGCTTCTGTCACACAGTTTTGGGTTTATTCTGGTCAAAATGAGAGCAGGAATTAGCTCAGCTGCTGCCCAGAAACCTTCCTTAACCCTCCGTGGGAGCTTCTCCCTGGGAAGTCACAAGGCCATTTCCAAAGGAGCATGGTGCTCTGGCACATAATTTCTCAGAGGCACAGAGACTTGAAGTCGCCTGTGGTTAGAGACACAAGTGAAGCCCCACAGGTCTGATGCATAGATGAGGTGATAGCAGTCACACACTTCTGGATCAGGCTCACTGAGGCAGAGGAGCAGCAGACCTCACACTGTCACTGGCCACAATTTTGGAGACATGCTTGGTAATTTGCATGAGTGTTGAACTGACCAGTAATTTTGTATTTCACTTAAAGATATGTATGTTGGTATAAAACATCTTGCTCATATGATAAGCACTGTGTATCATTATGTTTTGTGGAGGGAACGCTGCAGTTTTCCTGCAGCAGTCGATGAATCTAAGTTTTGCTATTCCTTCACGACCACCACAGAAATCTCTCTCCTGAGTATTATTTCTTATAAGGAATATAGATGCCAGTTGTGTTTCATAAACCAGTGTCCTTAAAAATTCTGCCATCTAGGATAGCTGAGCACAGGGAGAACCTTGTGAAGGATGAGATATATGAGATCTAAGTAGGAAAATACCAGGAACAGTTCTAAAAATATTTGGAACCAAGAAGTCTTAGTGAAACTGCTCATACACAAAAGGGCATAGAATGTCAGGAAAGTATGGCACATTTTTTTTTTTCCCCAGCAATCTTTTATCAGATAATTAATAAAGAGGTGGACAGTGTTACTGCTGTTCTGTCCTTCACCTCATATATATGCCCACAATCTCTGCTGACATAGAGGTGTTAACCTCAGACCGAAATTGCCACAAACTGTGATGTGAAGAGAAATCAAATTAGTTTTATGGTGATTTGTTTTGCACATAAAGAAATGAGAACAGCCCCTAGAATCCCTCAAAAACTTTTTCTTCTCTCATGTGGTCTGTTTTAGAATTTATCAATGTAGTAAAGATATAGAAATAATGAATAATCTCATTTTTCCCTCTGTTCTTTCTATTATGTTTATGAAACACTGGGCTTCACTGTAAAAATTGGTAGCATTTTAAAGTAAGTGTAGTCTCTACAATTTAGGGTATTGCTTACACCAAAATTTTACAAGATGTAAGATGCTTCTGGATTTTCCCAGTTGAGATATTTTGGAGATGGCAAAAAGTAACTCAACATTCCTACAGCTTATAAAAGGACAGAGCAGGTCTTGTATATTTCTAAATAGGAAACTCTAGAAGAAAAAAGGGATTTATTTATGTACCAGCAACTCACTTGGTGAAGAAGAAACATAGCATATTTGCAGACAGGTCACTTGCCTATGACTTGCATGAAATGTGTGCTACCATCACAAGTGCCAATCTGACCATGCTACTCTAGACCCTGGAGATCTTTGACAAATGGTAAAATCTCTTTTTTTTCCCCCTCATAGTTAAAATTTTCTGAGGGAGTTACAGAGCACACCCATAGGAAAGCAACTAAATGGGGACACTAGCAAAGTTAAACAAACTTGTAGAAAATATTGTACCTGCCTGCTACACTGTGAAATGTGAGATCAGAGTCAGAGGAAGAACCCTGTAATGTCTACTGACTGACATTAGTAGTCTTGGTCTCTTACTGAACCAGAGGAGGAATGTGGGAAAGCTGGCTCAAGTCACTGCTCCTCCATAAAGTATCTGTATGGCCCTGGGCAAATCCCTTCTCTGCTCTGTGCCATGGTTGTTCATTTACGAATGGAATCAAAAATATACTTACAACCTCTCTTCACAGGAGGCATGATTGCACTGAGGATTCTGAGGTACTTAGAAGAAGATAAAGAATTGATTGTTTTCAGACTTATTCCCAAAACCAGGAAGGTATTTTTTTCAGGACAACAAACATTATTTTTGAGAATATTTATCAAATTAGCTTGTTCAGTTTTGGGCATTTCTCACGAAGTCAGAGGGTGTGTTCACAAAATTAGTGTGAAATGGCAGTGATTAAAATGATTGCCTACACAAATCCCACTGTTCAGATCCAGCTGTTGCTTGACATGGAGCTGGTGTGAGGCTGGTGGTCCCACAGCCTTGCTGCCCGTTCCTGCTGGGACAGGAGATCTATCTCTGTGTGGGGGAAGCAGAAGGTGCTCAGCAAGAGGGAAGCCCTCTGGGGGAGAATGCCAGCCCCATTTCACAAGACCTTTACCGGTTCTGAGGTGTTTCTTTCTGCACCATAATAAATGTCTTACGTTTTGAAACAAGAGCAAGAAAGGATTTCCCACCATGTCTGTCTGGTTTGTGGTTCAGGTACCACCAGGGTACAAGAAGGTCTAGATTCAAATTCTTGTTTTGCATGAAGTGCAGTAGGATCTTCAAATCTCCCCATCGCCTGTGACTTTTTCTCCATGCAATGGGAAACTATATAAGCCTCCTCCTTTGAAGTTAGAAAACTAACGGATTTTCATTTGATCCTACATGTTTTTGACCAAAAAATAAAAAAAAAAAGTTCCATACCAGTTGTCCTTCATACTACTGCCAGGCTGTTTCTGCATAATGTGTCAAGAGAAACATTGAGGATTATCTTTTAATAGCAGCTCAGAGTTGTCCTCCCAAAGAAATCACTTCCTCACTGAGCATAAAAAGGGAGAAAACCGTTCAGAATTATATCAGTAACAATTGTGAAAATAATAAGAGGCTGTTAGATTCTGTGAGTTGTAATGATGAAGTGTTAATCCATGAGATGGAGGGGGTTTTCCCACCCTGTTATTAGGGCTACTCATTTAATGGTGAGGATGAAAACATCCAGGCTTTCCTGCTGGGTTTCCCTTGGGTGCCTCAGACGATTCAGGATGAGTATACATGTGCTCTACAGATAGCTGAGTAGAGGGCCTCCTTGGTGGACAATACACCAGAAAGCCATCCTGGTTGGCACTGATATCTCGTGTAGG
>NW_010310078.1:95381-119702 GCF_000700745.2 Antrostomus carolinensis | reverse complement strand
TCCTTACTTAATAGCTATGAAACTATGCAATCATGAAGGCCATCAGTCATCAAGGTGCCAGTGTCCACTGATGAAGTCAATCTTGATCCAAGAACTTTAGGTGCAGAAACAGCTCCACAGAAAAAAAGGGGGAATCTATAATGGTTCTCTAATGGTAGAGTTTTTTCCCCTTAAAAAAAAAAAAAAAAAAAGGATGTAAAAAATAAGAGCTGGAAAAAAAACTTAGAAAACCCCACAATGTGATTGGCAATAAGTAGAGAGAGCAGAAGCGGAAAAGTCTTTCAGAAAAATGAGGAAGAGAATAAAAGTTCAGAGAATTAAAAACCACTGTACTTAAGTGTGACCTTTCACCATTAATGCCACTGCCACAAATTAGTTTTGTCATCTCTAGGAATTCAGCAAGAGGTTAGCGATGCCCACATGAATTATAATAATATAGCTACATGCAAGTAGTTGTTTTTTATTATATATTCACCTGAATTTAATTTTCTCCTCTTCTGTAATCGTCCGGTAGACTGTTCTCCTGGGGGACATTTACATTTTGCCTTTGAATATACAGGAATTTCAGCAGAGGGTTGTTTTTTTTTTTAAAGTGTATTAAAAACCATTGCATGATAAAACACAAGATTTCCTATATTTTTCAGTCACTGTGAGGTCTGCAGCCATTCTGGAGTGATAATGATCTCCAGGGACATTATAAACAGTAGAACTTTTCAAAATAACAATTTTTTCTTTTACCAGATTCTACTTTGGAGACCAAGCTGTTAATTTAGGAGTTTATTTCCCAGAAACTTATAAAGATGTCTGTGCCTTTCTATCAGTTACATAGCAAGGGGTCTCAGACTGAGGTGGGTGGAAATGAAAACCAAATTAGGTGTATGGACGAACTAGTGCAACAAGATATTTTACGTTTTGGACTCTATAGCTAATGCCCTCTTACACACTAATTGCTAACACTCATCGGGTGCTTGGCGTTCTTGACATTCACTCATGCTTGGTGAAGATAAAACACAGCAATAAAGGAAGTTGCCATCGCAGCAGTACTACTCAGATTCTGGCTGATTCAGATTCAGTCACCTGAACCAGCCTAAAATGACCTTGGTAGGAAAGTGTGACCAAGCCCACCACAATGTTTGAGGTGTGTAACTTCTCTTTGAAATCTCTGGTGTGACCAGAGGTTTGTGATCTCATGTGTCATGGCTATAGGTTGCTTCTATATACATGTCTTAACTCCCATTTTTCTCAGGGAAATGGAAATAGTAGACACTCCCTTCTATGCAATAAAAAATCCTCCCTGACAAGCTGAATAAATAGTGATATCCATAGTTAGTGATAGCTAATCTTATTCTGTAAAACCAAAAATGCAGCCTATATCTCAAATCAGCTGGTAACCTGTGAGAACAGAAACAAGGTAATGAGAAATGGAAATCTAACATTCTCAAATGCTTTTCTTAGCAGTTAAATGGAAATAAATCCCTTCAGCTATCAGATGATCAAGTAGATATCATTCTGCAAATCATTCATTGATGCTGCAATGAAAAGTAACATCTCAGACACTTCCATGACCTCAGTTCCTGAGAGCCAGCTGTTTTAATCTGAGTCAGTCTTGCAACGTTCTGGTGAGGAAGGAGAATACAGTAGGTACCTCCATTTTACAGCTGAAGGGCAAAAACATCAGAGGCTCAACTCCCCAAGGAGAAATTAGAGCTTATGTGTTGTCCAGGTGTTCCTGGAGGAACCTTTGTCCAAAATTCAGATTCCTGCCAGTTGCCTATCTTGGAGGTGACTTTGGACACCTCAATTCCTCCTTTAGCATGTAGGAAAAACACTTTTTCCAGATATTTAATCCCAAAATGACTTTTGAATTACTATTAATTAGATGTCTCTTTTTAGACCTGTTAGTCTTTTACTAATTTTATTAGACTTCTTCGTTCCATTTTCTGAGAAAATGAATTTCACTTTAAGTTTGCAGACCCATGAGCATTTGTGGAATATTTACATGAAAGACCATGAAACCAGTTAGCAAAAGAGGATTTTCTGTTAGACTGAAATTTGCTCTCAGTGGAAATGACATGCTACAAATCAAGCTATTTTGTTTATACATGAAACAATATTTCTAGTAAATTGCTACAATTTCACTGGAATACGTTTGGTGGGTTTTTTTTGTTTTTGTTTTTGTTTTTTTTTTTCTGATAAGTTAATCATTGGAATCCTTTCTACATTTCATAGGGCTTCTTCTATGAGCCATAAGAGGAAAAATTATTTCACTTCATCATATCTTGCAAATCACATTTTTGGAAATGGCTCAGTGACTTCTTTATTGACATTTTATAGTATTTCTGGAATCTCTTAGTCTATTGTTGGGCTCTTCTCTCATTTTTGCTGTTGTATACTGTAACATGTTCATTTAGACTGGAAATGAAGCAAAGCAAGTTTGTCTAGATATATTAATGACCATTTTTTTCATAGAGGAAACAGCAGCAGAATAACTGAGTGCTCTGCAGTACTTTTCCCTTATTTCTGGAACTAAACCTGGACTAGAGTGATTTGTGAGACTCCCAGTTTGTCCTGGATTCCAGAACTGAATGGTTCTAGCACCATTTCTAATCTGTCTGAAAGGCAGATGGACTGGAAAACTTACAAGAAACCCTCAGTATAACAAACTCAAGACTTTGGGAGGGTTTGTGCATTTATTCAGGAATTTGATACTTGACCTGAACCTAAAATCTGAAGTCAGTGAGTGCTCTTCTCATTGAGAGAGGTCAGTTAAACCTGAGCCCAGCTCTGAAATTCCAGGGTTCAAACATCAATTTTCCTAATAATTTCATTTTAGTTTTTATTTATCTCTTGCCAGAACCATAGCAGATGAAGAAAGCAAAATTTCATCGTCCTAGTGGTCCAGTGAATACAATTCCTGCATTTATCAAGTACCAGATAACTGACACCAAGGCAAACAAGCAGGCAAAGAGGAGTGTGTTGCTATATCTTTCAGCTCCCTCATCACACATCTCCCCAGGGGTAGAAAACTTATGCAAGCTAAAGTGTTCTCACAAGGTTTTCTTTTTAGCTCGATTAATAGCTCTTTAGCTGGCTTCTTCACCACAGGCTCCTTTGGACACCAATGTTTTGTTGAACTTGTACACCCTTCCTCTGAAACGGAGGTTACTTGATAACCATTTACAACACTCAGTGCATTGATGTACAAGAGTGTACAGCACTGATCACAGATTTCTGTAAGTGTATCCTCAGCCAAATCACAAACAAACTCCTGAGTAAATATCTATCAGCCTTTCTCTCTTATAAGCGTCACTTGAAAATTATCTGAGATTGTGAAATGCTGCATTAAATCTTGCGATTCTGGGCGCCATTATGGTGTTGAAGTGTGCCACAAGTAAAGTTCATTTTTCACTCAGCCAATGCACCTTAGAGGAGAAATGACAGACATGGACTTATGGTGGCTACCCTGAATTTCTGCATCAGTAGGTGATGTTGATACTATGTACATTGTACAACACCTTCTCTGGGCAGCACTGTTTCAGCTTGAAAGACAAAGTTTTTTCTGTATTCAAAGGTGCAGATTTCAAGTCTTTCTTCTTAGGGGCTTTTTTCTTACAAGTTCCTTTCTTTTGTGACTCATTTCCACCTCCCCCAGATAAAATTCATTGTTTTTTAGATGTACCTCATTAATGTTTGTGAGGGCTGTTTTGCTGAAATCTCCTGTGTTTAAAAAGTGCCCTTAAAAAGAACATGAGAGAAGCTGCTTCTAACCTATACAAAGCACTAAAATGTGTAAAACGACCCAAAAGGATGAACAGAGGTGGCATGCGAGTGAGAGTGAGCGTCAGTGCCTTTATTTTTTGTCAGCATCCTTATTGTCAGTATAAGAGAGCCTTATGGACACTTTTAGCTTTGTGTTGTTATGCAGAAAGTAAAGCAGCAATCCTTGGAGGACCAAATCCCAGGAGCAGTACTGAGGCTGGAAATCCACTGAAGTGGATGTGAGAGTTTCTAAAGAAGACAGGGAAGTTGCTGATGTGAGTGGGGTGGATTAATTTGTTGCCTTTGTACACACCTGTTAGAAAAAGGATGGGCTTAAAGTGTAAAGGTCCAGGTCCTTTTCCTCAGTCTTAGAGAAGTCAGTCACCCAATGAGGCAATGGCATTCCTATTGTTTGAGCATCAAATATCGCTGTCATCATCTACCTCATTGCAACTATGTCCTTCCACAGTAGTAAAGTGAAATGTTTCAGTACCAAGAAAGTAGCTAAAATGTTCATTTAGGCAGAATATGAGAGACTACTTTAAGGAGTTTAAGGAATTATTGTCTGATTTGCCAGAAGGAGGGCTGGCGAATTCACAGCTACAGACTTGCACCAAACTGCACCAACCTTGTTTTGCCACTTCCAAGGAATTCTTGACTTTTTTCTTAGCCTCATTCTGCCGGATTTGCCTTGCTCCGTTTCAAACTCTAACAGTTCCCTCTAGCTCTTTGCAGTTCCTTCTCCTCTTTTTCTCACTCACCTATCATCTGTGACTGCCTGGAACTTTTAACTCTTGTACTGGCCATTCAACCTTCCCCTTGTTGGATCAGCCCCACCATTTTGCAAGTCTCCTGCAGACTTTTACTGGTTTGTACCTTACCACTTAAACAAAAGCCTGAATGCAACAATATGGCATTATCCTCAGAAAAGAAAAAAAAAAAAAAGTCTTTTTCAGGCTCCTTGGAGATAACTTGAAAATTTAAGCTGAATAGGAACTCGCAGTTGGAGGAGATGTTCTCCAGTAATATGGTGCATTCTCAGAGCACACAGAACTGAGTTGAGAACCTGGTCTCTGGATTGGGAACCCCCAGGAGATGGCAATGCATAGCTTACCCTTCTGCCACCGAGCTGGAGAGCCTTGAGGACCATGGGAGCAGGGGAATAGGTCTCTATTTTGTCAGTCATCAGTTGCATGAAGCTGCTAATAGCTGAGGTGTAAGGAGAGAATGGCTTGTCACACAGCAGTACCAGAGATGAGGAAGAAAAAACATTCAATAGAGGATTATAATCTCCTTTGAACATTTTTTCTTGAGAAAATTGCTCACAGGCGCAGGAAGCTAATGGCAGCATAGAATCATAGAATCATAGAATCATAGAATGGTTTGGATTGGAAGGGACCTTAAAGATCATCTAGTTCCAACCCCCCTGCCATCAGCAGGGACACCTTCCACTAGAACAGGTTGCTCAAAGCCTCATCCAGCCTGGCCTTAAACACTTCCAGGGAGGGGGCATCCACAACATCCTTGGGCAACCTTGGGCAGACCCTGAGATGGCATCATGGGCCAGTCCCTTAAACACCACACAGACCTTCCTCAGGCCTTACATTCCGGGGGAAGAAAAAAACTCCTCTAGACGTACCTAACAGTGAGCCAATACAGCAGGATTCACAAATGGAAATGGAATTAAAACCCAATAATGCCTAAAAACATTGAAAGAGCTGCTTTACAAAGATGACAACTGCTTTCAATAATTAAATAAATAGCTGCAGTGCTATTATATTTTCAGAAAAGCCATTTTGTACAGTAGTAATGGCAAATGCAAGGAATTAATGCAGAAACTAAAGTAGGTTTATTTAGAGAGGTGAAACAGCCAGTTCTTAAAGGAGCACTGCTATATAGATTGTGAAAAAAGTGTGCTGTGAGAAGGAAGCACAAAATTGCATCCTGAAAATGAGAAACACTCTGAAGGAGAAATTCATGGTAATGTAAACTGGAACTTTTCTTCAGAGAAACACTTAAAATGAAACTGCTCTCTTCTCCTTCTTCTTCCCAAGCTGCTGACACGCATAAAAAGGTGTGTTTGACCAGCAGCTTATTTGGAATGTTTTCTCCTTCCCCAACGAAAATGTGTTATTTCTCTAAACAATATGCCACTTAATACCAACAGAAGTCTCCTTAGCAGATAGGACATAGTTGCAAGACTTCAACCTGTGCCAGGGTTTGGATCTAGGAAGAAAAACCTGCTAGACTCAAGTATTTACTTATTTAGTGATTCTTTCCAAGGTCGTATTTTTAAGCTGTAGGGGAAACCATCCTGAAGAGCAAACTGAGTGACTGGGAAGTTGAAGTACAGAAGCTTGCTGTGACCGAGTTAGTAATGCTCTCTTTAAACAGTGGCCCCACTGAAGAATTGAACTTAAGTGCCTCGGCACAGTAAAGCCTATGTGTTGTCTTTGGGAAGCATTTCCAGCTTAATAGGGACGAAGTTTCCTTTATGCCTGATGCAGAAGCACATTTCGTTTCACAAATTTCCTTTTCCACCCATTTAAGCAATTAACTTGGAATGAATGAGATGCCAGATGAATATTACTGCCTTAAGAATCAATAGCTGCTTCTGAGGTGGCTCTGGAGAAAAGAAGGGTCTATATTAGCCAGCTGTGCATTTTGACATCTTGCCAAAACCACACCACCTCAGCAATTACCTCAGAGGCACTGTACCCATGTCTCTGTGTGCCCCATTTCAGCAGCAACTTGTACCCTCTTATTTTCCTCCTGCTCTGGCTCATGGGAGAGGAATGGTGACCTTTTGAGATGAGGGAGAACACTGGAGACTTTGCAGACTCTTTACTTTGCTCCCTGCCCACGGAAGGGAGGTCCCAGGGGACATGCAGTGTGCAGCCTGGGCACTTGTACCATGGGCAGATAGCATGAGTGAAGATGATTTTAATTACTCCCAGTGCCATCAACCAGCTTACAAGGTCTAGTGACATCTTCTTACCTGGTAAATCTGTCCCATGTGTAGTCAGCAGCCATTTTGCTGCTTCCTACAGCTAGTGTGAAAAGGAAAGATGAAAAGTCCATTATGAGTAGAGAGAAACCTGATGACCCCAGGATAACACAGGTACATTTCCAGGTGTTCAGCTCCCTGTCCTCATGTAAATCAACTCCTGATTCAATGAGTCACCCCCTGCTTTTCAGAAAAAGAGAGCCTCTATGATGCCTTTTAGCAATAGTGAGGGACAGAACTGAAAAAAGGAATTATATTTTGATGCTAACAGTTCACTAAGCATGTCTAAAATACGCTGATGAAAATAAGTCTAGAAAATTGTTGGCCCTGATAAAGCAGTTCCTAGGCATGGAGCTGGAAACATTTTTGGATCATCCCTCACCAAAAGCATTGTTAAATATCTTCCATTTGTAGAATATTTACTTCTGGAGATGCCTGACCTGGAAAGACAGGATCAGGTTAAACATGAGACACTTGGAAAAAAGGGATTCACTCCAAGGTACAATCCCCACCCAGGCAATAAGGGACAGATTGGAAGGAGAAGCTTACTTGCCAGATGAATATTTGCCAGCTGAATAGTTAAGGCCATGAGATGCTATGACAGAACAAGGAAACCCCCCTTGCAAATTGTAGAGATTATTTTCAGCACAGGTCAGCATTTTCAGGCTGAATTTTCAAATGTGGGTTCTTACACCATTCTTGCAAGCCATTTGCTCGCCTTCCTCAGGAAGCAGGTACTTATCGCTGTGGTTATGTGGTCTGAAAAGCAAAGCCTCATACACACAGGAAAAGGGATCTTGGGCACTTCTAACAGTCCATCTTGTGCAATGGGAACAATTCCCTTCCACACTAAAGAATATTGCCTTGTTCTTAAAAACTGGGCAAGGTGGTGAATGCAGTCAAGAGAGAGGGAGATCTGCAGTGAGACTTAGCTGGGGTGGCTGCCTGTGGTGGAGTAGCTGCATGGTGCTCCAAAGTAGGCCCCAGGATGTACATCACTAAGTGAATCCATGCAGATCTCTGTCCTTTTGGGGAAGAAAGCAGGGACAATACCTGTAGAAGTGCTGCCACTGCAACATTGTTGAACAAAGCTTAATTAATGGTGAAATGGATGGCTCATTGAGCCCGGGGGTTTTTTTATTCATAATCTGTCACACGATAGTTGCTTAATCCAGGGCACAGCGATAGAAATGGGAATTGTGCACATTTGAATTTAAGCATAAATCTATTTTTGCACTGGCTTCTTATTTTGACCTCTTAGGTTTGGCCGTCTGTCAGAAAGTACCACATCCGATCCTGCTAATTCCTTTCTTTAGGTCCTTCCTGTCAGAGAGCTGTTGTGGTCTTGCTGAATTCTTGCATAAATTCACTTTGTACAGTTTGGCCTTTTGGTACTAACAATAAGTTTCCTTCCTAGCAAGGAAAACAGCAGCATTATAAACACATGCCTTCATTTACGAACAGGTATGCTGACACCTAGAAGTCTGGATTTTGGTTCCTACATGAAAGCAATTCTGGTTCTTGGAGGTGTTGAAAACACAGACTCCTATGAAAAGGTTTGACTTCAGGCATATAAGATTTAAAAAGTTGGTATATTGAACAGAAATAACATTTCATCATAGAAAATGACAGCCTCAAAACTCCATGGAAATAACCTGAAAGCTCTTATTGCTTAAAACAACTCCCTTCATGTGGATTTTTTCTCCTGGTACTCTTAGTCTGGGCTGTATTGTTTTCCCTCTTGAGGTTCAGACTTTTTTTTGTTTTCTGCTGGAAGGAATTATACCAGCACCAGGGGTGAATAAAATGCAAGTGTGCCAGGTTGGCTTCAGTTTTGTTTTAACCAACATTTTTGTTATGCTTAATTTTATAGTTTTTGCTTTGTCACTGTGATTTCTCAAACACTACAAATTTATATTTATTTTAAATGAGCACTAAAATGAAGTGATCCAACAAGGATATACAGATGTGTTTGTGACAGAAACAATGTTGTGAAATCCAGACTGAGGCAACATCAAGAAATATTTAGGTTATATTGGATGTGAAGCTCCTCTCCCACTCCCTCAACCTATAAATTATTGATGCCACATTGCTTCTGAGCAAACTCCGCCTGCCAGATCAGGCATTTAGAAGTTGGTAACTTTTAGGTCAAAGTATTTTTTGTATCAAAGTATCAAATATATGCTAACAATTTTTTTTTCATATCCATAAGAAAAGTAAATGCATGCATTGTTCCTGAGAGCTATGGGTTTAGGAACTAAAGAACTAATCTGAGAGGTAAAAACCAAAAGCCATTAGAAAGGATATGAAATTATGTCTGGCAGTGTGAGGGCAGACAGGAGCACAATTTCTTATTTCATATCCCATTCAGCCACACTTCTATTATTTAATCTTGGCCTTCTCTTGAGTATAGGTTGCTAGTCTCTCCAAATCACCGGTTAAGGTGGGAATTCACTGAAGAGAGCAAATAATATTTAATGATTGGAGCTTTTAGAGAAAAAGATCTAGAGTATCAGTTTGCAGGATCTTAAGTCTGTCCTGTGTAACCATCTCTTCTTTGTAGAGGAGAACCCTTCAACCTCTAGTCTGGACCTTGACATGCCTGGTTGCTGACTCTGCTCCCAGTGATGTTTGCAAATACATGTGCACATTTATAGTGCATATTAATTTTTTTTTTTTTTTTTTTTTTTTTTTCCCAGAAAACCACTGCTAATTTGACCCTATCTCAGGTATAAATGTCAGATGATAGTATTCTTTCTGTCAAGGAGTCTTATAAAGATTTTCAAAAGCAGCTATGATGGTGAAGAGGTGTCATGGAGAAGAAATGTTTTAATTCATAAACAGCCATGGAATTCTATTTCCATAGGATGGGGATAATCCATTCATGTTACATGATTCAAACTGTGAGATAATGGCCTTCACTAAAGATTTTGAAGATATTAATTACTTTTTTGGCACTCCCAAATGCTCAGCAAGTTCTTCTTAAATCTCAGAACTGATATTGAAAAATTGAGATCCCTAAAATATCTTCTATCTTTCCCTTTAATTGAGAAAGGACTACTGGATACATCTTACTCAAGGCACAAATAATGCCCCTCTTCTGGTACAGACCATTGTTTTGGAAAAGTTTTATAAAATAATAAAACATACCATCCATTTCTACCAACTGCATGAGAGACTGTAAAATAACCAGACAGCTTGTTTTACAAATGTGTAGGTTGATTAACGTCTGTGCTAAAGTATAGTAAACATATGATTTTAGTCATGAGTATGAAAAACAGATGTCCACATCTGTATTTCAAATTCTTATCTCCTACTGGCCATCATTTTACATCTCATGGCTCCTATGCTTCTTCCAATACAATAGGTCTGAGTATCGTCACTCAATACAGCTAACACCTGTTGAAGGAACCTAAATTCTCACATCAGAATTTGTGCTCCTAAAAAACTTAATAAAGCTCAACTGAAATATAAAGTCAGACTTTGGACAGATGGCTGCTTCACATTAGAGTTTATTTTCCAGGAGTTTTCTGTACACTTTCCATGGATACTCAAAAGAGTAATTTCTTGATATTATGATGTTAGCCCATCAGTAATCTTCAGAGTTTCCATCTCACTTGCCAAACCCTATGAATCCTTTTAGCCTCCTACTGACCTATGTTTGTGAACATTGCAGGGTGAATTGCATCACATTGCATGGATTTACTATCCCCCGAGTTGCTAGTAGTGGTCTCTGAGTCGTCCTATTTTAAAGCTAGAATGTTCACTGATATTAAGAATAAACCAGGCTGAAAAACCTTCTAAGTAACTTCTTTAAAACTCTTGAGAAGTGTATCCACTTTCACAAGCCAGTTGCTAACAGAATTACTAGCCAGGGTACCTATAATAGAAAAAAAAATATTTATTTTTTCTATTTTAAAATACTAGTTTGTCAGATTTGAAACTTCCCAATGTGAATTCCAGCTACGCTTTTTGCCAGATTTGGGATGTAATTTCTGACTGAATTATGAGATCAGTCCCGGTCTCTTCAGCATGTTCCAGCACTGCCAATAGCACAAAAATGGTCAAAGTCCTCACTTGCAATGACAGAGACCCAGGCCTTCGATCTGCCTAATTCAGATCAAGCTGTTAAGCCTAGATCATCTGTGTATCAGGTGACCTTTAGTCTTTCCTCCTCAACCCTTCCTCTTGAAATTGCTCTGCTTTCTAAGATATAATTTAATACTTATTGAGTGAAGAGACACAGACAAAGGTATGCAGGAGAAACAGAAACAAACTAAATTTATTTTTGGCACCAAATACTCTTGCTCCAGTGCCAGCCTTGGGTCATATTGCCCTGGTCTGAACATCTCTTTACATGGCATTTGGAAAAAGAAGGGATTCAGATTTTATCTTAGATTTATTTATATGGTGATGTGGCATCATCGTAATGTCTGGAGGCACAAACAGGAGTGCACAGACCTAAGCCATCCTGACGATTGACATCTCAGAGTAGATGTCTATTCAAACCTGCTGAGACCTTACCTGGATTTCAGAGGATTTGTCAGAAGCAGAGCTAAATGTCAACATAAGATTCATCAGGAATACAAGTCCTCACAGGTAGCTGAGTAGCTGAAGGAACTCAAATAAAAGCAACAAAAGTGTAGATAGACTGACAAGTTAAGAAAAGTGTTACAAAAGCTGCATTGGCTAGGAGATAACTGATGAGGGACATGCTTGTTCCAGTTTATTTGAGACATGAAACACCAGCTAGCAAAAAGTTCATTTGAAGATGAAAGAATTGTGAGGGTTCCTTCTTACTGATGGCTCAGATAAAACGCACACTACCTATCAAAAATGAAGTGTGCAGAGACCAAAGAGATAAACAAAATATGGGATAGCTAAACAACAGAATAAGAAGACTGTCAGAAGAAAGGAGGCATATTCCTAAAAAGGCAAAGAATGAAGAAAGAAGAGCTCAATCTCCAGTAGATTAAATGTGGAGGTGCAAAAAGACAAATCGAAAAATGAATTTGGGATCAACTTTAAAAAGACATAAAAAATTCATAAAAATTAAGTACCTAACTATATTATGAATGCTTTGCAAAGAGTACGAAGACCAGTAGACAGTGAAGGTGTGAAAGTAGCAGTGAGAAAAGGTAACAGCATAAAAGAGAAATGACTTTTTATTTTCCATTTTTATTCACTATGAGCCCTTAATGCATACTTTGGCCGCTTCAAGTCAAAGTGTCAAAAATAGAACAAATTAACAAATATAAAGAGAAACAAATTGGCAGCATCACATACTGTTCATCAAAGGGTGCTAAAGAAAGACAAGTTTGAAATAATGGATCTCCTGGCTGTGGTGTGTGATGTCTCATTTAAACCTGCCTTTGTATTAGAGAAATGGAAAGTTGTGAAGGTGATACTAATTTTTAATAAAATTCTCCAAGTAGAATCACATGAGTTAGAAATGTGTGCAAAGCAAGTTGGTAGAGCTTATCATAAAGAGTAAGATCATGACACAGGAATAAATAATATTTATTCATTTATGGGGGAATAAACCAACCAGCTTTTGTGACAGGAAGATAAACTTACTAGTGTTCTTTGAAAAAGTCCATGAGCATGTAGACAAGGGAGAGTTGATTGATGAAGTCTAACTGGATATTTTAAATGCAATCAACAAAATCCCTCTCTGTTAAAAAACCTGCTGTGAGATGGGTAAGACCTTAATTTACATACGTCTAAAAGATGGGAAACAATGAGTAGGAAATAATGGTCAGTTCCTGAATGTTTGCCAGTGGACTTTCAAAGTAACTTCTGCTTGTGCTTGAGCTGTGCAACACATACATAAATGACCTCAATGTCTGGTGAAAGTATGAAGCTTGCTCACTAGCCTAGACAGGACCACTCAGGGTAAAAATGAAAGCACACTACAAAGATTTACAGAAGCAATAAATCAGCTCCACAATACTGACAAAAAAATGACAGATGGAATTCAGCGTTGATAAATCAGAGGTAATGCACCTAAGAAAAACTCTTCTCAATTAACATATATAATGATATGCTCTTCAGATGTGCTTTTAGCTTTTACTCTTTAGGAAAGAGATCTTGGAAGGATGTCAGGCAGTTCTATAAAAAGTAACTTGATGTTCAGTAGCAGTTAAAAAAAAAAAAAAAACAAACCTTTTGCTTGAATTTAAGAGCTATTTGGAGTGGAATAGAGAATAAAAAAGAAAACATCCTTGTGCTTCTTGACACATCTTGAATAATATACACTGTTCCAGATTCTCCATCTTAAAAAATAAGTGGTAAAACTTCTACTGTAGTTGCAAGTGGATGTAGAGAGCAAGACCTGTAGGTGGACATCTCTCGTTAGACCAGGTAGAATCGTTAAAAAAAAATAAAAAATCAACATACTACTGAGCACACAAATCCTTTCCAGATCTAAAAAAAATAAATAAAAAAGTAGCAGAGAAATGTGATACAAAAGCCAGTTTAGTATTTACAGCTATAGAAGTAAGTCTAATTCAAAATATTAATTACAGCTACCTAAAAACCTTGTCTTACCTAACGTAAAGCTAGAAAAGGTGTAAGGATGCTTCCAAGGTATGGTATGGCACCCATATGAGGATGGAATAAACAGCTCTGATTTATAAAATTGAGAGATGTGGAGAAGGCAACTAGGAAATGACAGCTCACTCTTTTCTGTTCTACTACACGATTTAAGGAAGTCAGCCATGAAACTAGGAGGCAGAAGGTTTGAAACCAAGAGGAGGAGGCACTTCCCCATAAAACACTGAGTTAAGCTGTGTATCTCTTTGCCACAGGATGTTGTGAAGGCTAAAATTCTACAGAGGTTCAAGAAGTGATTAGACCAGACCCTCAAGGAAAAAACAACCAAATATTCACTGAAAGGACAGTGGCCAGTGGCTTAGGAAATCTGTAGGCCACAAAGTCCTGGAGTTCAAGGAACTTGCAGGGACACAATGATTTTTCTATTTGATTTTCATATGCTTCCCTAGGCATCCATTTTTAGCCACGAGTAGGATGACAGGATAGTGGGTAAAGAAGATCATTGCCCTGACTCAGTACTGCCTTTTGTATGTTCACAGACACCTGGGCTCAGCAGAGTGTATCAAGATCAAGCTCAGGGAAGAGCCCTGACTTCACAGGTGGAACAGAAAGATGGTTTAGTTCAGGCATTTTGGTGATTATGGCAAGGAAGGAGATGGAGAGGAGAGGCAGTGGCCTGGCAGGTTGTGGCCTGGCAGGTTATCGCCACCTTCATACTGGTCTGAGCTCAGAGACAACTGCTGCTGTAAGCTGAGGTGTGAAGGTGGGCCAGAAAATGATGGTGATCAGCTTGAAGGGGTCACAATGCCACTGTTAGAGGTCAAAATGCCATTGTTAGGTAATCCAGGTTAGACACTTGATGGATCTCCCATGCCAGGGGTTCAGCATATAATGCAGCTTACAGATGGTCAAAAGACTCCATCCTGTTATCCCAGATAACAAAACCTGCAGTTTTGAAGAGCAACACACCAACTCAAATGTCAAATCTCTTCTATTGGTGGGATTTTACTATTGTTCAAGCACTGGTATAAAGCACAAGTGCTCTGGTTTTAGGAGGATTTCCTGATTCTCCTAGTGATACATATTTTTTTCAGAGACCATTGTTCTTGAGTTCATTAAAATGAATCTGCAGGTAACTGTTCTGTTCAACTTTTTGACAAATGGCTCTAACTCAACATTTAACTCCAAAGGGGCCAGGAAATGAAAGTAGAGCTCCATTCCTCAATAATTATTAATTTCCTGTCACTATTTTCCTTACTTCAAGAGTTTGGAAAGTTCTAACAACCTTATAAGGTTGATTAAAGAGTAATTTGGAAGTAGGATGGGGGGAGTGAGGTGAAGGAAAGGGACAGAAGACTATTTCTGAATACTAAAAATAGTTTCAAATTCCCACCAAGAAATGACAAATTGTTATATACACAGTCAGACACGGAGATGTATATTTTGTTTTAAATTCCAATTTCAAAATGTACTGCATAAAGAGAAACCACAAATTGAAACTCCATGTGCTCATATTGGCAGCAATGCCAAACTTCATTTTTTTTCTAAATATAATCCCTGTCCCAAACCCTACCTCAACCTTGCTCCACCTCCTGCCTACTCTTTTATAAGTAAGAACACAGAGTGTTTTGGTTTCTCAGTGACTTTTTCCTGTCCTTTGAGTTACTATTGGAGGGCCAAGCTCTCAGAACCTTACTCAGGTAACATTTCCATTGGTTTCAATGGGAGGTTTGCCCATGCGAGGTCTGCAGTATTTTTTCTGGTATTTATATGAAATTAAGGAATGTGTGACAGGAATGAGGAACAGTCTTGGCAAGAGAACAAGAAGCAAATGCCATTTTGTAAAGAGATGGAGGGCAGGGAAGTAGGATAATGATGTGAGGAGCACTATGTAAAACTTTACCCCTCTTCCATCTCTGTAATTTCTCCCTTTTAAACAGAAAGATCTTTAAATTTGAGTCTAATACCTAAAGAAAATGAATTTTGAGGATTCAGTCCAGGTCATAGGAAACAAGCCACATCAAAAAACTCCAAATAAATCACCTTTAATTTAAGCAAAACTGTATCAAAGACTAAAGACAAACCAGTCCTTTCAGCTTTCAGAAGGGAAGTCAACATCAAAAGAGGAATCTGGAGTAGAAGCCTAGAAATGTAAATTTGTTGTTTTTTTCACACTCAAATTCTCACGCTTCTTTCATTTCCTTTTACAGAAGAAGAATGTGGCCAGACTTAGGGGAATGACTTAACAGCTTTTATTAAAGGGTAATGTATTCCTCCTATGGATAACTGGAGAATCATTATAAAAAGAATTGAACAGTGACATTTTGTCCCTGTTTGAATTGTGTGGCTTTGAAGTTTTGACTCATGAGACATTAATTTCTCAGTCTGATTACATGAAAACTACATGATGAGGAAGAGATGTACATTGCTGAAAGTCGAATGGTGTTGAGTTTCCTCCACTTCTATAAGGAGCATAGGAAAAAAAGGTTCCTACCATGTTACGTGATACTGCACATAATAGAAAGTGTCCAATATATGCAAAGGAGTGCTGCCACCTCTGTTTTACTAGGTGTTGAGGTGGGGCACAGAGAAGTTAAATGACTTTGCTGAGAGGTCCTTTTATGAGGATGAGTTTGATCTCCATTTGGTCCATCCAATGAAGGCAGTGGGGATGAGGATACTGAAAGGTGGGTGCGCAGTGTCAAAAGTTGGATGATGGAAGTGCTACCATGTTGACTATGTGTAAAGAACCATGATGATGTTCAAGTGGCCAAGCTGGGTGGCTTGGGGCTAGTAGACACTCTATTCAAAGTGAGATGGGAACCGTACTGTATTATAGGTAATTAGAGTTACTCTGAAGGAAATGAGGTACTTCCTATTATTGTCCTCAAACAAGCATCAGAGAAACTCTAATTATTTGCTACAATACCACTAAGGAAAGCCCCTCAAACCACTGGAACACTATGGTGTAGAATAACATGAATTAATTGTTATGTTTAGTACCTCCAGGAGAAACGCTCTGCTGACAGCTCTCTGAATTGCTGTACCTGGAAACCACCTGAGCACTGCCTTATTTCTAGACATCTGTCACCACAGTTATTAGCTAACAACAAGCATAACATGAAAATAATTGTTCTATTTAGGGCAGGAACAATAACTAATTGACTGACATGAAATTGCATCAATATCATTATCTCCTGTTGACTTTTTGATAATCTGTTGAAGAACAGTTTGTGTTTTCCGGAGTGGAAAACTCTACTTGTTTCCTAGCAAGAACCCTGCACAGAGAAGTTTTCCCTAATGGCCACCTAATTTTGCAAGTTTAAGTTATAATGCTTTCCAAGCACTGTTGACATTTCATTACCTCTGTTTTGTTTTTTTCTCCAAGCTTCAACCTTCTGCAGAATGCAGAGTGGTATATTCAGTACAGTAGCAGAATAACAGCTGGATACCTGAAATTCAGTTCAGAGACTTTCTAGCTTAATTTTGAAGTACTATGCTGTTAAAGGTATTTAGGCATCTAAAAGGTGCAAATAGCTGTTTCTTAGGTATTTATTTTATGCTGAAACTAATGGGAATTAGTTATCTTTCATGGACTTTTAAAAAATCAGGTAGGACTGTGGTAGCAACTGAAACTACAAAATACCTCCTCACACAGAGTGTGTTAATGCCTCAAGCATTGCTCTTCTGTTTTTGTGAGTTATTTTCAAATATCACTCAGATAACACTTCAAGGACCTTAGAAGCTTTCCTATGTGATCAGAGGTTTGAAATCATCTAATGCCTAGGTGCACAGTCTAGAAGATTTACTTGCCTTACTAGTCAAATTTTCAGAAAGCGTCAAGTTGCTTCTGAATATCACTTCTTTTTAAGGACTTAAAATATGATCCAAGGACTTTTGAAATAATCTTTGGGAACACAAGAGAGCATGTGAATATTTTCAAAGTTGTAGTTTGACTAACTCAGCCACTCAGCTTAGATCACTAAACAGGCATGCATTTGGGACACAGAGGCAGTACAGTCCTGGTGTCTTCAGCCTAGAATACTCACAGTTATATGAATAATTATCCCTTCAAACCGACCTAGAAATCTTGGACAGAATTAACAATCACAGCAAGGGTGCTAAGAAATAATTTGTGCCGTACATCTGTTAGTGTCCCTTAGCCCAGCTGGAACTTACATGCTTTCCTCCCTATCTTGGGTTTCTCAGATTGTGTTGATGTGTATTTAAGCTGCAGGAACACATGAGGCAATCAGGCAGGGAGGAGATGCAAACTTCCCTGGTATTTTTATTCCAAACCATGATACCTCTTATTGGGATGGGTAAGGAAAGAAAGTGTCAAATGTCATTTGGTCTCCTGTTCTCAGCTTTTCTGGCTAACTCAAGGCATGGCGGGAGGAGCGTGTGAGGGCAAGGCCATCACAAGTCTAGAAGAACTAGCAGACCACTCAGATAAACATTCTCCAACAGGCATGCCACGAAAACATCTCATTGGGATTATAATGATGATATCCCAAATGGATAAAATTGGTACTGATCTTTTTGAACTGTTTCAACCAAAATAATAGTTTCATGTTTCATCTTGTCTTTCAGAAGGTGAAATAAAGTTCCTAAGTTCCTTGATTGCTAATGCCTTCCTCTTCATTCTCCTCCTCTTTGCTGTTGCAACCATAGGCAGGGGGGCTGTTAAGACATTGTAATTGAAAGACATTAGTCATAAAGATGTAAGAAGAGGAGAGCAGAACAAGGTACCTCATATTTGTCCCTGTTTTGATCTGGAGGCTTAACTAGAGATCTCCTGACATCCCTTCCAACTTGCAATAACCAATTATCTTGTAAGAGTAGGGAAGTATGAACTTTCAAGTCTATTTTAATATTAAACAAATAGTTTTATTTTTTTGATACATAACATTCTGTTTAACCTCTCGACTTATGAGCACATCATATTTAAGCTTAACATGCTTTCTCTCATTCACTCTTCCCTCTCCTCTCCTTTACTCAAATGCCACAAAGTCTTCCCACCCCATATATTTTTGTTTTACACCAGAATTATGCAATTCAGCTGTGATTTGCTTTGGACTGCTTCCAAATACACCCACACAACTGCTCTGAAAGTGATGAGGTTTATCTGAAGATGGACTTGGCAAGTTTGTGTTTCAAAGGGCCACTGATCCAAAATGCTTCAGAAAGAGACTTTAAGATACACAAATAAACTTACAATGCAATAAAATATAAGACCATTAACAGTTTCATTATTTAAATGTTTAGAAGAGTTGAAGCCAGTAGCTAAAACAACTTGTCTGAAAATTGCTACTTCACCAGTGAAGCAGTATCAATCAGTTTTATGGCAACTGACTGGGTACTCACAGGCTGTGACTATTCAGGGTTTCATGATGTTGAAGACCTGCCTTGTTTTTAATTCAGAACAACACTGGAGTTCAATTCAACAAGGTTACAGACGGTCAGAGGAATCTTTAACACTCTGTTGACTAATTTTGTTCCATCTGTAGATGCATAAAACATCCTCTGGAGAGGCTGTGTTGTCCTTGGGTAAGGCTATGAATCTAGAGACCTAATTTTAATCTTGTCTCTCCTCTTGGCTTGCTCCACAGCCTTGACTGAGTTTCATCTCTCCTCCATGCCTTAGTATATACCCTTCTATAAAAGGAGGGTCCACAGTGCAGCCCTTCATTGTAGAAACAGTCAAAGAGGTACTGATGAGAACTGCAATGTAGTGACTGGGATTTTGTTTCTGCCAGTGCACTAATTCCAAAACCCACACCCAGACTCACAAAATTACCTTTTAAATAATGAGATAGAATCATTCTTTTTTTTTTTTTTTTTTTTTTTATTTTTTCCAAGATATTCCCTGCATTTGCATCCCTTGGGTAGCAACAGTGGAAAATACTGGCGAGGAGAGCAGTCAGTAGACAAGGCCTTATTTGCCCAAGTTTGAGGGCTTCGACTGTGTCAGTGATGTAAGGATACCAGTCTCCTTCAAGAGGTGTGGTTTATCAGTGGAGGTTTTGCAGTGTCTTGGACGTCAGGCTAATGGTCTCACATACAGATTCTGTAAGATGCCTTTCATTCATCCTGCCAAACAGGAGCTGTGCTTGTGATGCTTTCCCAAACTGAAGGGCATTGCTCCATGAATGCAAGCAATGTTAAAGCCTGAATAATGCTCACAGTCTTCCATTTGCAAAACCTTTCACCTCTCCCCTTGCCCTCCCCCACCATGTGGTTTAGCTTTTGGCGCTGCAATAGATACTCTGAATCAATGTTAGCTTTTTGAGAGACTAACACTGAACACTGAAAGTCTGAGTCAAATCCAGTCGTGTTACAAGTCCATTGTTTGATTCTTAGTTGTTTTGGGTTTTTTTCACCCTGGAGTTTTATCACAGATTAACTGGGCCTTTTGGCAGCATAGACAAGCATGTCTATTTTTTTCACTTGGTGTCCTGAGGAAATCCATGTACTAATCAATACAAATAGGAAGCCAAAAACTCTGTGAGAGTATATTGTTCAGAGTATATGTTTGCCTCAGCTTTAGCCCACAAAATGGTTAGGGCTTAGAAAAGGAAAAATGAAGGACATAAAAAAGATCCAGATAGTGCAGCTTACAGAGCTACATGCAATGTAATGGCAACTTGTGGGAACTGTGAAGTACTATCTTGCTCTAAGGTGTATTTCAGTCTTCAGTTCAATAAAAACCCAACTTCTACACAAGCAAAAACTTGTCCTTTTTACCAGACTGTAATAAAATATTTGTGGTGGTTTTTATGGTGCAAGCCACTGTCCGCTTAATACTAGTTGAAGGCCTTTACTCTCAATTCTCTCCTGAGTCAGACCACAGCACATCTCCAAACCAAGCTCCCAGAGCTCAAAACTGGTGCCAGGCTGTCCGCAAAGACCCCCAAGGGCCGTGTTTGTTTGCTTAGAATGACCAGATGGTATGGCATGGGCTAGAAACTACACCATGCTCTGTTCACCCAGGTCAACTAGACATAAGTCTGAAGGATGTGAAAGGAGGAATGCAATTGTCCAGATTACTGTGTGTTAGCCTGGCTCCACTGAAATCAATGTCTGTGTGCACTCATCTGTGAAACAGCAAACTCCCAATCTCGAAATACACTTACCCTGACTGAAAAGTCAACCTGAATCAGTAGGTCCATTGGGTGCTATTGTGAAGTTTTAACTTATATCATTCTCAGGAAGGATAGAGATTTTCTGTAGCCTCAGTTCCTTAAAGTACAGAGCTTCTGAAGGCAACAAGAACCTTAAAATTCTCTATTATTATCAAGACTCTCTCTGGTTATTTGAGAGTTGCGGTCTTCCAAATTTTGTGTGTGTGGAGTAAAGAGGACTATATTAGTTTGGTCTTATCTGGCATTGAAAGTCTGTCTGATGTAGCTGTCCCCATCCCAAGCAAGCACTGGGGTCATTCTTCCTCATCTGGTCCCAGAGAGCCCAGAAATGTTCATCCAAGAGATGGCAGATGAAGTAATTTGAGCAGCTTCATTGTACAGAAGGACTTGTGGTTGATAGCTTACCATGTCCAGTATTTTCTTAAACATGATAGAGCTGTCTGATTCTATATAATAGTGCTTTCAGCAGCACTATCCTAGCTACTAAAAAGAAACCCAGCTCTGTTCCAGCTAAGAACCAGGACATTTCATTATGCTTTTAAAGTTCAAAAGTTTTTTTAATATTTTTACTTATTTTTTTGTCCTTAAAGAATTATTCATTATAAATAGTACATTTTGTACAAACAAAATTTGTAAAGCAGCTGTAAAGATGTCACTGTTATTACTACCCTCACTAGTGGCTTCAAAGTATTGATGGCAGAGTTAGAGCAAAAGAAATAACAGTGGAAGGGTTGAGTTGAATATTTCTGTTTGTCTGGTTTACACCAGGAAAAGTGGCTGGTGTAATAGTACAGAAGGGAATTAGGAAAAATAGTCTGCTGCTTCAAGTAGGCTACTGAGAATCAGAAGATGTCATTGTGGAGCCTTACCACTGTATATCATGGAAGCCCACTTCTGTCTCGTACTCCTTTTGCGTTAGCAGGATTCCTCCCAATCTACATTCACATAAAGAAGATAACAATCAGGAACTTAATCTCTTTGTGCACATACATCTGGATCTCTCTCAGGGGTACTTACATAGTCCCATTACCACAGTTTGTTTTGTGAGCATTTTGCTCACTGCCCCAAAAGGCAAATTTGATGAAATTTCCACATTCATTTTAGAAATGGCCAGAGTAGGAGACTTTGCACTTTGTTCAAGGAAGTCTGAGGAAGGAATTAAACCAAGGTCTCCCAAATCTCAGATTAGCACTTTAGCCTCTATATGATCCTCCTACTCTCCCTCGATTTCCCCTCAGTAAGGGAAATTGCCTCCATAGAGGAACCAACATAACCGCTGCAGACTCAGCTACAATAAATTCATAAACCTGGGCAATCACTCTGAAATAAGCACCTTTTTTCTCAGATAACACATTGGTCTAGGATGGTGGTCAGGAAGCACAGTAGAGCACAAACTTATTGCTCAAAGTGTCAGTGATATCCTCCAGTGGCCAAGACATACTCACTGCCTGCACAAGAACTCGTCCGCAGCCTGTTGATGTGGATGTGCTTCATCTCCATCTTAAAAACATTGAGAAATAAGAGATATAGCTGGATTGTGCCAAGATAGGGAAACTACCTCAACAGGATGAGGTTAATTTGGGTGGTGAGCCGAGGTCATGAAGCCTGATGCAGAACAAAGCTGCCTGTCAGCCATGCAGGCAGAGCTGATACCCCACGCCGGGATGCAGAGCATCCGCACGCGGCAGCCGGCTGGCTCACCTCCCTCCTGCAGCAGTTTGCACCTCACTAGTAGTAGAGACGTTAAAACTTCCTTTAGCTTCCAGAAAGAAGATAAACACAGCTTTCAATGCAGATTAAAATACACACGCACTTTTGAAACATGGTCGGTCATTACTAATTCATGGCTGCTGTCCAGCAAGTGGAGAAAAACATTTCCCCTCGTAGGTTTAGCAACAAAACCAAGGAAAAAAAAAATCAATGACTTACACTGTACACTGAAACAGCTTAAAACACAAACATTTCCAGAGTACAATATTTCAAGCAGTCTTGTAACCAGAGGAGCTATTTTTTAACTGGATTCCTACTTTTTACTACCAACAGCCTTGTCTTATTTGCAGAGGCTCTGCTAGCTGTCAGACATCCTGACTCCACTTAATAAACTCACTTAAAGCAGAACTTTCTTAAGTCACAGTGTAAGTACATAAATTAGTTGTTTCAGCGTTAGACCAACACACTTCTCTTTCTTCCCTCTCTCCTGAGCACTAAGCTACAATGAAGAAACTCAAGTCTCAAAAGAACCAACAGTTCATTAAGAAACACTGCCATAACCTGACCTGTCTAATATACTGCAGCTCCCGTTGGCTTTGGTTGGAGGTGCGGGGCTGCTTACTTGTGGGTAAAACTGGGCAGAGTTTGGGTCTCTGGGTCTGCATCCCTAAGTTTAGATCCAGCTTTTGAAGTGCTTTGTGTGCAGTGATCTCAGTGAAGCAAATGCAGAGGTGACGCTGGGTCATAGGCAAATTTTGCATTAGGTGAAGCTTAATGCACCAGGAAGCTGAGACTCTCTAGTGTCTCACCAGATAAGCAGCAGCAGGGCATATTTCATTAGTGGGTGGATCTTAGTCTGGTTCCTTGTGGAAATGAAGCTCGAACAAACCCCTGTCTCTGTCTGATCCTCCCTCATAACTCCTCCATCCATTGGCCAAATTTATTCATATTCAACAGAAAGAAATACATTGCAAAAGTAAATAAAACTGAAGGATATGGGCTGCCAAGAGGGATTTTTTAGATGCCAGAAGTCCTGCTGTCTCAGAGGAAGGCCACTTAACCTTTCAGTGTGTCCAAAAGGGGAAAGGATTTTAGCAATGCAGGCTCATACCTTCACAGAATTTAAAAAAAAAAAAAAAAGGATGCAAAGCTGCAAGACACTGGGTTCTGCTCACTCCTGTGTTTGCAACTGGTATCTGTTGCTGTCGCTGCACAGAAGTCTCTGCTAGGAAGCCTGGAGGGACTTGCAGGATTAGGTGACCCTGCACTTAGGTCTGCTAGTCCTTCTCTAGGTAGGGGATGTGCAGCATGGGACCAACTTGCTCAATGGCCCCCTTACTGGGGAGGGATGAAGTGACTTTCCTTTTTGCCATGACAATTCCCATCCAGAGACAGGGCTGGCAAGCACGAGAGGCACTCCTTCCCAAGGCTGGCCCCTTCAACACCAAAATAGGAGGAAAAGCGCCTTGCAGAGGTCCATCAGGGGAGGGAGGTAGGTGTTGGTGACAGCATCTAATCCTCTTCTCTGTTCCTTTGTCCTGCCCTGGCTGTCCCTTGTGTGAGTGCAGAAGTAATGTCAGCCTGATGATGGGTAGTAGCTGGCAAGCTTGGTGTTGCAGACACTGGTTTTCTCTCACCAGCTGCTATGTGTTTTACCTAGTGGCAGCTGCTATTTTTACATTAAAACTCAATTCTTGCTAATAATCTCCATGTTACATCTTGAGACCCAGATCTAGCCCTCTGGTAATTTGATCTTAATTAAACAATTTAGCTGCCAATCCAGTCCCGTTCTGGTAACCTGTGTATTACAATGTTTTGTGTTAGTCAAACAGAGCAGACATTTTATCAGCCCTGGTTTTGTAAATATAGCTCAATTTCCAAGCAGATGCTGATAGTAAAGTTTGCCTTGCCCTGCCCTACCTCTCCCACCAAGCTGAGTCATAATAATGCAGAGGGTTAGCCCAGCTCCGTTGCATGGTGTAATGCTCAGCAAGATTTGGCAGATAGGAGGCCTTACTAATCTTACGAATCTCATCTTTCATGCTGAAGCAGTTGGCTGGGACACATCTTTTTTTGTGTGTGTGTTTAAGTTATCGTATAATACAGTCTTCCAAGTTACATAATGATTTCTCTCTTCACTTGGTG
>NW_010310078.1:73749-95339 GCF_000700745.2 Antrostomus carolinensis | reverse complement strand
GCACACACATCACCTCTGACAGCTCGTGAAGTCCTCCAGGGCCACTGCTCCCTGCCCACTGAGCAGTTTAGAAAGGGCAGGTACTACAAACTCATATGCACGTGTCATTTCCAAAGAACCCACTTCACCTGCCTTGCATCATGTGCTATAACCTTTCAGAGAATTTTTTGCAGGTTGTGCCAAATTACAATAAGGTTATCAGCAGAAAGAGCTACATTTTTCTCCCTCCTGAAATAACTGGAGTTGCCAAAGGTATCTGGTTACGCTCTCAGATGAAAAAGCCACATTCACTGTGGCAATCAAACTCTCAGTCACGGAGAATGATCGAGATCCAGGAGCCAGGGGTTGTGTCCCACTCCAAAAGGAAATTTTTTTACTCAAGACAAACTCTTGTGCTTATGGAAAAAATATGCCCCTGCAGACAGGGGGGAGCAGAGGGAAGGCAGATGCTTCCTTCACTGGGATGGTTCAGCAATACTTTGAATAAAGGCTGGGTATAGTGGTAGCTGGAAACTCTCTGATGGTTTGTTGCTCACCAGACTCCTGCCATTTTCTTCAAATCTGAGGTGGGTCATTGCTCAGCCTTGGCAGGCAGATGGTCCCCAGGTGGCAGCTGCAGATCTGGAAGGGTGGGGGCTGCCTGTGGGATGCAGACCACCAGCATTTGCCCTGACTTTGCCATTCCACCTCCGAATGGGAGCCCCAGCCTGCCCAGCACTGGGTGTTAGCAACCTCCCTTCAAAAATATAACAGTCACTCCTCACAAATATTTTTTCCTTAGACAGAGCTACAAATTTTGGGGAGGGTAGTGAGTGGACTCAGTTCTATCTCAAATATTTTGTTTTTATCTTTTTTGCCTCTATTTATTTTTCATTCTTTGCTGCAGTATTTAATTACCTTTTTTTTTTTTTTCCAGTTAATGTTTTTTCTCCTCCTCTGCCTGCTTCGTTTCTCACAGCCTCTCCTAACCCAGTGACATTTGTGTTCAAATGTTCAAACCTACCATGCTCAAGAGGGCTCAGGAGCAGGGTAAACAAGTTTGCCTATGTGTTTAGCATACATCTCAATTGTACATTTACAGTAGATATTCTGCTTTAATTTGCTTTTAAACAGCCCCTTCAAACAGCTCAGAGATTTGGACATTGTTCTTTTAGGTGCGTTACAAAACCATAATTAATTAGCTGGGGTCCCCTGTGGATTTTCTCAGATTTTACCCAATCTTCCCGCCAATTTTAATGACCTTCCCAGTCAGGGGCTTTACATCTGTAAATGTTGAGTGCCATTCAGCACTTCTTAGTAAACAAGGGGTATCTGAGCAAAATAACCCAAGCTTGAAATCAAACAGTTTACTTGTTTATACTACAGGAGACACTGTCGGTCTGGGTGGCTCTTAACACCTGCCGTGCCATTTGATGACTGAATTTTGGCTTTCTGTCCCATATTAAGAGAACTCAAGATTGATCTGTGTTACCCTTCCATAAAGTTGGGATTGTGGGGAAATCTGCACTGCTATCCCACCCCCTCTTCTTTGCCTTTTTAAAGCAAGAAACAGCACTTTGTTCATTGTCCGTGCAAAACTTGCCGAGAGCTCTCCATAGAGAAATCAGCCAAGCAACTTTCAGCTGCTCCCTCTTCCTGCTGGCTTCAGGCCAACATTCCCCAGCAGGTGTCATATCCCAGCAGATAAGAAGGAAGAGAAAAGAAAGAAAGAAAAATGAGCAACAGGAAAAGCTTTGGTGTTCTATCATGTGGGCACTGCCCATCTACCACCTCATGGCACCCGATACCTCTTCAGATTTTAGCACACATGGTGCAAGTGCAACATGGACCTTCACTCCATCTTGGAAACCCACTTCATGCAGACTATTGTGGCAAGGCAGTGAGTGCCACCCATGCAGTAGAGGGCATCTTTGTTGGGAAATCAGCAGCCAACTAGTAGCTCCATGGGAGAGATGGAAATACTGGTTTTGTTTTGGTCAAAGTTAGATTTTAGATGGTTCTTCTTCAGGCAGGAAGGTGGCCCAGTGTGTTGTGTATATGGCTGGAATAGAGCAAGAGAGGTTCTTACTGTATTTTTTTGATGAATGTAGTATGTGAGCACAGGACAGGCACAGTTGCTGGTATCAAGGTTTGGCGTGAGTTGCATTAGAAATAACAAGGCTCAAGAGTCAGGAGGGCTGGGTTAGAGCACTGGCTTCTCATGAGTACAAAGCCACACCAAAGAAATGTAAACAGAAGAGATTATTTTCTATATGATGTCAAAGTTACAAGCCATAAAATGGCAACCAGATTTTCTATGCATTCTGAAAATACATAGAAATGCACACATTTTCAGAAAATAAGAAACTGTAGCAAAATTTTCCCTGTCTGGGAAACAGAGGGTGCACAAACAAAAGAAGTGCGTTTTAGTACTAATTTGAGGAGCCAGAGTAAAGCATGAAATAAAATTACATCCCTGAGATGTATAACCTGTCCTCACCAATACAAATTACAATTGCTCATGAATGAGGTGAACCAATATCTGGTTTTACATGGACCAGTTCTAGATTAGTGTACAGCTCCTGCATGCTCAGGGTCTTTGTAGTTACACCTACATTATTACAGGAAGAACTGTAGTGATGGAACCAGTTAAACCTCTTGGTCTGCTGCTTCTGTGGCAACTTAATGGCCTTCGTGAGCCTTCATGTAAGAGCAGCTGTTCAAAGGGCTGAACACTGACTAAGACATAACCAGGCACTGACAGAGGTAAGCTCACTAATAAAAGAAAAGTGATGAGGCAACAGTGCTCTGTCTGTGCCCTGGCTCTTCATCTGTAAAACAAGGATGATGGTATCACCCTTATCTTGCAGGGGAGTTGCGAAGATACATCATATTAAAGGTAATTTAAGAGGTGCTCAGAGACTGGTGGGTAGAGGAGCGATGTAATTGCCTCAAAAAGCAAGATTTTCTTGCTGCAGTTTTTAACTTTCAGATAGAGCAGGGCAAGAACCCATATAAACGGTTCCTTCCTGACTTTCCAAAGGGCACAGCTTTGGGCCCCTTTTCTCCTCCCAGGGCTGATATTAAGCTCATTGTTCGGCTTTGCTGAGGCTGGAGTACCTCCTGGGAGAAGTCACACAGCCCAGGTCATTGAACAGAACAGCAGCAGATAAAAGACACTGCTAAGACGGACCAGGCAATGATCTCTGGGGAGGAGGAGTATGGAAATGCTCTCCTTAGCCCTTCACTGGGCTGGAAACAAACTGGAGCATGCCAGGGAAGAGGATGTGGGCAGCACCATGACGGGCATGGTGGTTGGCTGTCATGCAAGTGTCATGGTCAGGAGAGACCAGCTCTGCCTGGGGGCAGGTCACCCACACTTCAGATCAGCCCTCATCTTCAAAATCAAAGCATTAGGAGGATTAACAAGTGATGAAAATTACTGGAGGTGTTGAATGCAATTGCATAACCTGTGGTGTTTTCAAGAGAAGCCTCACAGGCCTTCACAATCAATAAATGATTAAAAAAAGGAAAAAAATAGGTGCTTTAACTAGCGCTTTCTTAGACTAACTAGACAAAGCCAATACCTACATAAATAGAAGGCAACACACAACCAACATACGGAAACTGCCTGTTATTATGTAGTGCATAGCTGACTTGCACTTGCTGAAGTTATCTAAGAACATGTTGATTTATTGTTTTACAGAACAACACCTCCCAGAACAGGGTTTTCTATATTCATTTTCTCTGAGGTTCAATGTGCCTTCCTCTGAAGATTTTGAGCTAAGGAAGCACTCTGTCGTGTGGCTAGCTCTCCTGCATGGTCACCTTGGCAGTTCCTGGGCAGAGGCTCACAGAAGTGTGTGCTGGTGGGAAGACAGTATCTGCTAGCAACTGCTAGACCTCAGGTGCCTTGGGGTCTAGCAGTTAGCATTTGGCCCTTGTTTCACGTGAAGGGAAGAATTTCACACCTCTGTAACCCCTCTTTGCCTGGCTACCTCTCTGAAGCACATACTAATGCTGGCATCATCTGAATTTCAGTGTTCTAATTACCTTATGACTAGCCTGAAATATATTAAAAAAGCTTTCTTCAGAGATAGGATGTCTCACAGGGGTAAGTATGGAGAAGAGTTTCAGATCCAAGCATCAGTCCACCAAAGACCCAAGGTGGTCAGTCCATTCAGAGTCTGCAGTTAATGAAGAGTTAATAAAGTCACCTTTCAACAGCTCTCAAATGCCAGAGCACCAAGGCTCTCTCTGCTGTGGGATTATCTAGCCAGTGGTCACTTTTTCCCAGCCAGCTTGATTGGTAGCCCCTTCACAGCAAGATGCATGTTTGTATTTCCCACAATCATATTTATTATTTACATTAGGACTGAAAAAGAGAAAAATCTGCAGATATTTTAGCTGACTGAAAGCCTTGGTGGGTCAGCATTTCAGGAACAGGTGCGAGCTGTCTGGTGGGGAGAGCAATTAGGTCTTGGGCCAGTCCATGGTGTTGCAGTACTGCTGACCAAAGGGCAGTGCTTGTTGCGTGCCCACCACGCTAGCACTCACCAGATCTCCAGTATACTAAAAGCCATGGTTTTTATGATGAAAAGGTAAAAAAGAAAGATTGAGCTTTCAATGCACAACCATGTTAACCCTGCTGATGTCAGTGAAATTAGTCCAGACCTTGGTGTGGGAATTGGCCCATGCCAATGCTAACCAGAGCAGAAACTGGCTCAAGCAGAGTCAGAGCAGCCTCATAATGTGCAAGAAGTGAACTGAGAGGTTTCCAGGATAGAATTTATAAGATGAAGACATAGTGGGTTTTTGAAGTTTTATAAAGATGTTTTAAAGTGCTCAGGGTGTTAATATAGAAGGACCAGAGGATGGCATGAGCTTGCAGATGGGGAGCCCTTCATGTCTGCTGTGATCCAGTTTCTGCCTGATGGACTCAGCTCAGCACTGATGCTTTTGGCAGACCTGCTGGCTGACCATTTCCACAGCCCTGACAGGTCTAACCCTGGCTGCAACAGCCTGAGTGCATGCAGACTCATTTTTCTCTTGATATACATCCACATGTGAGGTCCTGCACAAGGCAGATTTGGCACATCATTACCACTGGTTCAGAAAACAGCTGCCACTCACAAGAGTTTGTGATGGATATAACTCATCTCTTCAGAGTGAGCCAATACCAAGCCTCTGTGCCATTTAAGTCCCTTCAGATGTGAAATTTTGCCATGCAGTTCTGGCAAATGGACATATGGAGCCTATTTTTAATTCTAAATACCCCCACTTTGGGTTTGTTGCTTTTTCCTTTATTTTCTTTCATCACAGCAAGACGTTTATTAAGAACTTGCTTCTGCAGCAGGGCAGGCTCGTACAATTTAGATTTTATTTGTTGAAAAATAACCATCTGTCAGCTACTGAGAAGGAGGAAAGGAATCTATCCCTGAAGATCTGGAGATCTGTGAGTCTTTAACTAACTCTCTGAATATGCCGTATCTCGGAACAGGAACTGAAGTACCCTGGGAAATCAAACAGGAAAATCGAGTTATAAAATGTTCAGAGTGGCAGTGTGTAAAGGTGCAGTGTGAGGGTGGAAGCACTTGTGCACAGAAAACAAAGGGCTCGGGTTAATAATCAGAATGACCTCACACTAATAAATTAGGCAAGAAAAGTGAAAGACTGAAAGGAAACCACTCTTAAAATGCTCTTTGTCAGAGAGCAGTTTAGCAGTTCTCAATGCAATCAGCAAGTGTTCCCCAGTGCAGGTCTCTGGTTACCTGTTATATTTGTGGCAAGCTTGCTGAAGCATGTGCCGCAGAAACCTCCAGAAAGGTCACAGTCTGTACACACATGGTGTGGTGGATATGTGAACTGCTCTGCATAATTACTCACCTTTTTTAATAAACTCCCCAGTCTTTGCTGAGACCTCCAGTGGCAGCACAAGAGGGACCCGTGTCAATGTACACCAGGAACAATGGCTGCTTTTACAGGCTCAGGAGGCTCTTTCACTGATGTGTAACAGATCCATAGAGCCAAACATGCATTTGCACTGCCTGTTGGGCTTGAGCCAGTCCCACCGGCTGTCACAATCTGCCCCTGCTGTTTTCAAAATTAGTCCTGTCCCACACATGGCTAGGAGGTGACCAGAGGTGGTAGGATGAAGCTTTAAATGCTACTCTATGATTTCCCCAGAGTGTATAGCACTGGTCTGGAGATCTCATGTGTCTGAAGTCAGGAGGAACTAGAGACAATTTTGGGAAGCTCTTTGGTACCTGAGTGCCTGCAGTTTGCCAGCTGCCAATGGAGGCAATGCAAACTCTCTCAGGAACACTTGCCTGTCCACAGGGGCTCCTGGGTCAGGGTCATTTGTTTGGCTTCCTATTGCACCAACAGTCATCCAAACCTGAACCGAAAGAGCTCTACTCATAGAGAAACAATGATGTTCCTCTTGCCTAAACTAAGGCCTATTACTATAGAATCATAGAATGGTTTGGATTGGCAGGGACCTTTAAAGGTCAGGTAGTTACAACTCCCCTGCCATGAGCAGGGACACCTTCCACTAGATCAGGTTGCTCAAAGCCTCATCCAACCTGGCCTTAAACACTTCCAGGGAGGGGGTATCCACAACTTCCTTGGGCAACCTGTTCCAGTGTCTGACCACCCTCACAGTAAAGAATTTCTTCCTAATATCCCATCTAAATCTACCCTCTTAGAGTTTGAAACCACTACCCATTGTCCTGTCACTACACTCCCTGATCAAGAGTCCCTCCCCATCTTTTCTGTAGGCCCCTGTTAAGTACTGGAAGGCCGCCATAAGCTCTCTCCGGAGCCTTCTCTTCTTCAAGCTAAAGAACTCCAACTCTCTCAGCCTGTCCTCATATAGGAAGCATTCTAGCCCTTGGATCATCCTCATGGCCCTCTTCTGCACCCACTCAAGCAGATTCTTGTCTTTCTTTTGTTGTGGGCCCCAGAGCTGGATGCAGTACTCCAAGTGGGGTTTCAGCAGAGAGGAGTAGAGAGGGAGTCACCTCACTTGACCTGCTTGCCATGCTTCTTTTGATGCAGCCCAGAATACAATTGGCTTCGTGGGCTGTGAGCACACATTGCCGGCTCATATTCAGTTTTTCATGCACCAATACCCCCAAGTCCTTCTGCGCAGAGCTGCTCTCAGTCTGCTCATTGACCAGCTTGTATCCATGTTTGGGATTGCCCCGACCCATATGCAGGACTTTACATGTGACCTTGTTGACCTTCACCAAACTATCTACAAAGTATTGGTTTGAAGAGTTGGACAACCTTGCACTCACTGTGCATTCTGATGTCTTGTGGACCTTATCCACAGCCTTTGGTAGACACATTGGTTCTGTGCACAGTTCACATCACAGCCAATGCAGCCCAAATGTGCCCTTTTCCTTCTGCTGTGGGTTCCCTGTGCCCCCACCTGAGCCAGTTCCTGGCCTTCATTCTTAGAGTATCTCAAGCTGTTTGTGAGAAAATTGTCAAGCACACAAGGTTGGAAGGTCAGTATCTGCTGTAAGAGCTTGTCTGCTCTGGTCTCTGGGTACCTGGTGCTTCTCCTCCAGCCACAGTCCTGTTTTCCTCTGAGATGGCCTTTTTCTTCCTCACCTCCCAGTGTAGCTAGGAAACCAGCTCACCATACTGTGGGTTCAGCCAGCAGGACGAGGAGGCAACGCCTGATGCTTTCGCAGATTATTTACAAGTTCCTTCTGAAGCTCACTCAGTGTCACGCTTGCCCTGTGCATCATCCTTACCCACAGCTTCTTGCAGACCCTCAGACATTGACTCTTATTAATGTTCGATTCAAAGATCACAAAATCTGTTCCCACCATGCTTGGAGCTTGAGGCATGATTAGAGATCAATGCAGATCAATGCTGTGTACACTCATGCAGTTTCTAGGAAGTCTGAAACCTCTAGGAAATCCACCTCCTCAATTGAAATGTTGATGTACTCCTTGTGGAAATTCAACTTCTCTTTGCCCTTGGGTATCTCACCATAAGAACAGCAATGGGCCTGTCTCACTTGCTCCAAACTCTATACCACAAAGAAGTTCAACCATTTACGGAGGGCCAGAGCTGGGCAGGCTTGCCTTCTTTGGTCTATGCAATTAATACATTCCCCATCAGTGTTTATTTGACAAGTACAGATGGGGTCTGAGTAAGAGACAACTAGGAAAAAAATCATGGGCTGGTAAGAAGCAAGAAAATATCATGCCATGCAAAAGAGAGTATCAGAAGCTGGGAAGTGCAGAAAAGGAGACATCAGTACAAGCCTATCTCCTTCCCACTTCTCTCTCCTTATGAATGTCCCAGGTGGCTACTGGGACACATGGACCTTTGTCTGCTCCTATGTTCTACTAACTGCATTGGTGCCTCTCAAGAGTGAAATATGCTTCCTTGGACTAAATTCCAGTAATGACATTCACCTTCCTATTGAAAGCCAATGCAAGCTGCAAAACCAATACTTCCTGGAGAAACAGGGGAGAGAACACCCCAGCCTAGGTGATTTGCAGTAGCTATATGATTTCTTTTTTAATTTCCTCTTTTTCATCCCATGTGAATTATGTCTACAGCAAGCCTAAGGAGACTCAGTAAAACCTGAACTTGGAAAAGGAGAGAGATTAAGAGGATCAGGCAACTGGCTCATAAGTGATAGAGAAACTTTGTGATGGGAGAGAAGGAGCCACTAGGGAAATTTTGATAAGAAACATGATTAAATTACATTACAGTTTGTATAGCTGAGCTGTGTCAGAACCTTGCCCTGTGTAACACACAGTGGACCATAGAGGAATGCAAAAAGCTGCTACATCACGTCTCTTTTTTTCTTCCAACAGCAAGTTTCACCTGACAATCACCATAAATTGCCACATTAGACATTTACTATCTGTTGGGGTTAAATGTGTTACTTTCATGCACTAGCTGGAAGCTCATAATTAGCTCACACCTTCTTATCAGAGACCAGTTTAATTTTCCTGTTGTTCTTACTTTTATAGCTGTTTTGCCTGCTGTAAATCTGTCTCCACTGGGGACACCTCATTTACATCCATTTATTGCAAGAAAGGCTGAACTAAATTAACGTTAATTGACTCCAGTTCTGAGAAGTTTTAGCCACATTTTCCCATAGTTTCTGACCATGTAGGTGCATGAATTTTAAAGATACTGGACTAAATTCTTTCCTGTGGTAAGATAATATCCACCCAGAGTAGTTTTTGTACTTCAAAGTGCTGTTGCTTCAGTGTAAATTAGGGCAGAATCTACTCCACCACTAAGTTTTTCCAACATCTAATTAAGAAAGCTACATGCTAAAACAATTCCCTGCTGCTAGGAAACTTTGGATCCATTTGAAGTTTGGAAATATCTTGCTTTTATGTCTGGACTCTCTAAGGCCATTAACATGTCCCAGGGCTGCTGAAATGACTTTTCAATTCCATAGAATTGCACTGATGAATTTAAATTGTAATTATCTGCCTTATTTTCCATTTTCATGTTGTTTGCTCAGTTTCTCAACATCCCTGCTGCTTTATATTCTGAATAGGCTGAAGTGGAGTGGAGAACTGGGCATGGCTCATTTCTTGGATAACTCTGCTCTAGTCCAGAGTTATCTTAGCAAAAGAGATACTAAGGGATTTGGTGTTTGGTTTTGGGTTTTTTTATTATTTAGCTTTTCCAACAGGTTGTTGAGGGAACAGATTTTATCCAATGTGTTTGTGCATCTTGCTACTTGCAAGGGTGTTGGGTGGGGGAATGCCTGAGGAATCACTATTGGTAGAGTCTGACTCCTCTCTTGAGGTATAGAGCAGCACCCTGCATCTTGCCAAGCACGCTTACTCATGTCTCTGGGCTGCATTTTCCAGTGCTCCTGCCATCCTCCCTTGCAGCCATTTGCTGTCACCAACTGTTTAATAAGCCTCAGTATGGGCTTTGTTCTAGTAGATCTTGTAGGAGCCATCAGGCTGCTGCCCTGAAGCCCACTGCATGCAAAGGTCATATTTCTAGGGAAGAGAGAAAGATGTGGATCTGTCCATACCCATGTCAGTGTTCTCCTGCTGGCAGCCAGCATGTTTTCAGCTTGAAAAGAGACTGAAAATCCCAGAGGCTCTGAGCACCTACAAGGTGCCATGGCACTAATTGTCCAGTTAAGGAAAAACATGATGGACACTGACGGGCTTGTGGAGAACAGCATCATGACCTAATCCTACACAGAGACAGATTTCATATTTTGAAACCTGTGAAGACTTTGACACAAGAAGATTTTCCCTCCAGTTTTATTTTAACCAGGGACATTTTTATATCAGAAAGAGTCTTAGAGTTTGAGTACAGGTTCTTAGAATCATAGAATATTTAGGGTTGGAAGGGACCTTAAAGATCATCTAGTTCCACCCCCCCTGTCATGAGCAGGGACACCTTCCTCTAGAGCAGGTTGCTCAAAGCCTCATCCAACCTGGCCTTAAAAACTTCCAGGGAGGGGGCATCCATAACTTCCTTGGGCAGCCTGTTCCAGTGTCTGACCACCCTCACAGTGAAAAACTTCTTCCTAATATCTAATCTAAACCTACCCTCTTTCAGCTTGAAGACATCACCCCTTGTTCTGTCACCACCTGCCCTTGTAAAAAGTCCCTCCCCAGCTTTCTTGTAGCCCCACTTCAGGTACTGGAAGAGATCTCCCCTAAGCCTTCTTTTTTCCAGGCTGAACAGCCCCAACTATCTCAGCCTGTCCTCATAGGAGAGGTGCTCCAGCCTCTGATCATCCTCATGTCCTTCTCTGGACTCATGCTAACAGGTCCATGTCTTTCTTGTGTTGGGGGCTCCAGAACTGGACACAGTAGTCCAGGTGGGGCCTTAAAAGAGTGGAGTAGAGGGGGAGAATCACCTCCCTCATCTTCTTCATGAGTCTTCTCCAAAGTCTTGTAATGAATGATTATGATCATGGGTATTTTGTTGAGCAGGCAGATCCTGGTGCACTGTAGACAGCATTTTCAGAATAAATGTGGCCTCTGGTCTTGGACTAGTTTGCTATAAAGAGCAAAGAGCTGTCAGGTTATGCCATGAATAGACTTCAGCTTTTTAAATCAACGACTTTCTTATTAGCAGACAGGAGTACCCAGTACCATGCTCAGCCAAACAAACACACAAGCTAACTGACCCACCAACTTTTCATTGGGAAAGACTCTGCATCAGAAAGATGATGCTTCAGTAAAAGTGAAAGCAACATTTTCTCATGGGAAAAAAACCAATTATTCACATTTACGTAGAGAGCTGGAAATTGAGTTCTGGAGCAGTTTGGGTGCTCTTGTTGGGATAGGAGCCAGTTTGTAAATCTTGGCAGATTTTTTTCTAAATGACTCAGCCGGTGTCTCTTCACTTAAATCAGGCAAATTGCTTACAACTCAGTTTCCTTTTTTTTTTTTTTTTTTTTTTTCCAAAGATATATTTTAATTGAGAGTTTTCAAATGTCCTATTTCTGGAATTAGTATTTTTCTGCAAGTTATCCACATTTTCTGAGGTTTCTCAACTTTGCAAAAATTATGGATTGCCAATAGGAAGAAGGAAGACAGAAAAATTGCCCAAAATCACTTATACTGTAGTGAACTATTTAAAACTGTGAAAACTGCAAGGTATTTTTAAGACTTTTTCATTTCAAAGTATTTGGTTAGGATCCTGTGGGCCAGATTTTATTTTGCAAAACTGCTTATTCATTTTTGACCATCTCCCTGTCTAGTACTTCCATAAGGGAATCTCCATTTGACTATCCAGCTGCTGTTGCTCTTTTCAGTTCATGTTCCTCTGTTTTAAGGACCTACAAAAATCCTTAAAAAACCTTCTAATATCCATCTCAAAACTAAATTGCCACTAATTATGCCTTTCTGAACCTTTTGTTAGTCTCCTGAAGGTGTTTCAATGCACAGCTATAACAAATCCTTTCATTATAAAAGGAAAAAAAATGTGTTGGCTACATATAATATAATCAAAAAGCACCTTTTGGACCAAGCCAACACCAACTAGTTTTGGGGTTTGGGGGTTTTTGGGGGTTTTTTGGGTTTTTTTGTGGTTTTTTTTTTTTCATACAAGCTTGCTAGACCTTTTGGAGTAACTGCTAAAGGAAAGTATTTCAGCTGCCTAGAATCACTGTAGCAAATAGACCCATTAACCACAATGCTGCTAAGTGACATTTTGGCAACAGTTGATTGATCTCCACTTAATTTTCACAATATTTTGGGGCAGATAAAAGTGTGTACCACTTAGGGGAGGCCTTGAACATGCCTGGAATAGAAACACGTGTTAGAAATGAATCCCCTAAAGTAATAAAAGTGATCAGGTATTCAGTGATGATGTGAGAAGTCAGGAGCCCTATCTAGAAGACAGCTAGAAAAGCATTGTATATAAGGAGGGGTCTTCAGCAACCAAGTCAGAGTAGATCGGATTCCCTGGGACAGGCTCTCTGTAGGGTTTTCAGTGAGTTGAGTGTCAGAGTTAAGCAGCAGCCACTGCATTGCCCACACCACAGAAATCCCCAGCAGTTTGCACCCCAATGGCAGGAAAACTGGTACAGGTCAACTTAGTTGTCACAGTGATGAGGCTGTAAGTCTTGCATTGGCCCAGCTAAAAGGGGTGGATTTTGCACACTTCTCCTTCTACTAGTGACCCTGGAGAGTCAACTGTGATTTTCCCCCCCCTGATTTGGCCTTGGAAGCAATGGATCTTGTTGAAGACAACAGTTGGTTCTCCCATCATGTTGCTCAAAGCCTCATCCAACCTGGCCTTGAACACTTCCAGGGACAGACATCCAAAACTTCTCTGGCAACCTGTGCCAGTGTCTCACCACCCTCACAGGAAAGAATTCCTTCCTTATACCCAATCTAAATCTGTCTTCTTTCAGTTTAAAATCATTACCCCTTGTCCTGTCACTACAGACCTCAGTAAAAGTTTCTCTCCAACTTTCTTATAAGTCCCCTTTAAGCACTGAAATACCACAACGCTGTCTCCCTGGAGCCTTCTCTCCTCCAGGCTGAACAAGCCCAACTCTCTCAGCCTGTCCTCATAGCAGAGGTGTTCTAGACCTCTGATCATTTATGTGGCCATCCTCTCGACCCACTTTTCTCCACTGCCTGCTGAAGGAGCATAGGAAAAGCAGCTTAATTAAGTGCACATCTTTCCAGGCAACCGAATTGGGAATAAAATCAAGGGGGAAGATGTCCTCATGTCTCCTCAATTCCATGTGCTCTAAGTAGATAGAAATGATACCTTCATACCCAGATATCTGAGGTGAACATTATCCCTCATCCCAAATACAAAAAAGATGGAGAATATGGGTTTCAAAAAAAAAAAAAAAAAAAAAAAGAGCATTTCAGAAAGGAAAAGGAGATCTGCTTGGGGCAACAGAAATATGTTACCATTTCCAAATTGTATTGGTTTCAACCACTCCGTTGAAAAACAGAAAAGCCCCCACCACCCTACAGTTATATTAAGTCAAAATAATTTTCTCATTTGAAAATTAGAGAGACAACATACTGGTTTAGAAAATATCCAGATAAAATATTTCAGTTATTTTTGATGGGCTTGAATTGTTGAAAGAGAGCCCTTCCTGATAATCTAAGTTCATTTTTGACAAATTGAAATTTTCAGATAAAAAAGTTAAATAAGCTCCCCACACCCTCTGTCTGGCTTGTCTACCTACACCATAAATACTCTGGCACTGTTCACGCCTTGCAGGATCTAGCAGAACTGGGCTAGACCTTTCAAGCATTGCCAGAAATGCAAATCTCAAATTGCTGGTGTAGCTGTGGATGTGTTACAGTATGATGGCTGAGGCATTTGCTGTACATCAGAAAGGAACAACCTGGATTTAGCAGGACATTGACCTGATGCATGTGAAATCAATGAAGGTCTATCCTCACAAACACATTGTTAGGGTGCAATCTGCAGCTCCTCTCCCTTTTTCCTGTTATGGTAAAACAGGAATTGAGCCTGGATTTGAAGTGGTCCTTTGAGGAGTGGAGACTACCAATTCCCTTGAATTTCAAACACAATCATTCCCAACTCAACCTCAGAATAGTAAGCTGATTCCCTTTACAACAGAGGAAATGCATTTTTACTTCACAAAAGAAGAAGAATTTGCTTTCCAGTTGCAAGTACTTTGGACACTTGCTAACTATTCTCCCCAAACAACTGATGCCAAGATTTTTTTTTTTTTTTTAAGAGGAGAACAGCAGCTTTTTACACTTTTATGAACAGCTGTACAAAAATATAATTAACTGTTCCTTGAGCTGTTGACAGCTGGCAGCACCATTTCATGGTGAAATATCAAAAGTATAATAATATCTTGTAAAGGGCAAGTAACCTGCAACAATTAGGAGCTTTTAAAAAAGTTGTTCTCCTTTTTGGAGAGAGTGACTGGACAGTTTAATTTAACCCTGTCGACTTTGCCCTGTCCGGTCCTGAAATAAAAAGGAAGATCAGCAACAACACTCCACATTCTAAAGTATTCACTGCCTGCATCCCATCATGGGATATCATGGGACAGTAGTGGACTTCACAGCCAGCAAAAAGCTGAAGGACACTGCTTTTTATTATCAGTTAGGGAGAACATCTGTCCCAGTCCTTTGCCTTGTCAGGGTAATTATTCCAATCATACAGGAAAAACAAACTCCCCCACTGAAAACAATTGGATAAGAAACTAAGAGGCAAAATGGAATTCTTTGTCTGCCACGTAGGACATCCGATATCCTGCTGCCTGAGAAGAGTCTCTCATGAAAAACAAAAAAACAACAACAACAAAAAAAAAAAAAAAAAAAAAAGAGGGGGAAAAGAGCAACTTGAATTCTCTTCTCCTTTAGACTGGGTCAGCTGGGAGATGTTCTGGTGCAATCTTCCTCAGCAACAATTTAAATGAAAAGATTTTCTGCTAGATACTAAAAAAAACAGATTTTTTTCAAACCAACCTCTGAAACTATGAAAAATGTGTTTTCTTATGTGCAAACAGAAAACATACCTTGGGATATTCAAATCGGGTGGCTGAATGCACACTTGCCCTATTTGTGCATACAAATTCCTGCCTGATTAATGTCTCCAGGTCGCTCATCTAAGGTTACATACAGAAAAGGTGGTCCTTACTTCATTCGTTTTACTGGTGTGGATAATCTCCTTTCTCAGCTAGCAAATAGTAGCATCTGAATTCAGGACTGTGCACAAACCACCACCACCACCGTCCCAGGTGGGATGTCCCAGGTCCTCAGATGGAAGAAGCAGTCTGTAATCCCTGATGGGGACCAGAGAGAGAGAGGGTCATTTGAGGGAATCCCAGGAATTACCCCAAATCAGGTAAATTAAAAAAATGACTCAAGCAAGACCTTTTCATCCTTTTCTCATTAGTACATCTGTTCTCCAGAAAGAAGCTGGACTCTGGACAGGAAACCACTGAGGGCTTCTCATATCCTCCACTCCCCATTTATACAACTGAGGAGCTTTCCAAGCCATAAAATATTTTATCATCATAGGTGCACCCCATTATTTCTTTCCCAAGCATGCAAAGTTTGTGCATGACCACCTGCAACTCTGTACAAATATAGGCAAGGAGACGTGGTGGGGGAAAGCTGGACTGAGGCCAAACCAAACCAAATGTTTAGGATGACACTTATTTCCTATTAGCGAGGAGATCAAGCAAGCTTTGTTAACCAGGAAGATCCAGGTCTCTAGATGCTGTGTGCAAGAGTTTCCACATCTGTGCAGAGCAATGGGAGGGAAGCCAGGAGGGTCCAAGGATTAGCCTCAGAGGATCTGGAAGACACAGGTTGTGTGTTCTCCTCTGTCATGACCTACCTGCCTCCACTCTGACCAGCACCGGAGCTTCCCCTCTCCCCAACAGCCTCACCACACAGTTGCTGGTGTCAAACAGGTATCCACAAATCACAGAATCATAGAATCCTAGAATGTTGTGAGTTGGAAGGGACCCACAAGGGTCACTGAGTCCAACTCTTGCCCTAGCATAGGACAATCCCAAGATTCAGACCATGTGTCTGAGGGTGTTGGCCAAATGTTTCTTGAATCTTGTCAGGCTTGGTGCCATGACCACCTCCCTGGAAAGCCTCTTCCAGTGCTCCACCACCCTTTGGGTGAAGAACCTTTTCCTAATGTCCAACTTAAACTTGCTCAGGTGCATCTTCCTGCCATTTTCCCTGGTCCTATCGTTGGTCACCAGAGAGAAGAGATCAGGACCCATCCATCCTCTTCCCCATGTAAGGAAGTTGATCTCTCAGTCTCCTCTTCTCCAGGCTGAACAAACCAAGCAACTTCAGCCTCTCCTCATATGGCTTCCCCTCTAAGCCCTTCACCAATTTAGTGGTCTCCTCTGGACACTCTCCCATAGCTTTAGATCCTTTTTATCCTGTGTTACCCAAAACTGCACCCAATACTCGAGGTGAGGCCGCACTAGTGTGGAGTAGAGTGGGAGAATCACATCCCTCCCCCAGCTTGCAGTGCAGTGCTGGATGCACCCCACGAGATGGTTGGCCCTCTTGGGAGCCAGGACACACTGTTGGTTCATGTTCAACTTGTCATCCACCAGAACCCCCAGGTCCCTCTCTGCAGGGCTGCTCTCTGACCTCTCATTCCCCAGTCTGTGTGTGTGTCCAAGGTTGCCATGTCCCAGTGCAAAATCTGGCACTTACCCTTATTAAAATTCATACAGTTGGTAATTGCCCAGCTCTCTAATTTATCTAGATCTCTCTGCAGGGCCCCTCTACCTGCAAGAGTGTCCACAGCACCTCCTAATTTGGTGTCATTGTCAAATTTAGTTAGCAGTACTTCAAGTCCTATATCCAAGTCATTGATGAAGACATTAAAGAGCATTGGCTGCAGGATGGATCCCTGCAGGACCCCACTAGCGACCAGTCACCAGCCCAATGGAACCCCATTGACTAGAACTCTTTGAGCCCGACCCGTCAACCAATTGTTCACACATAGCAGTATGTGTTTATTCAGCTGTATGCTGGACATTTTCTCCAGGAGGATACTGTGAGAGACAATATCAAAGGCTTTACTGAAGTCCAAAAAGATTACATTGACTGTGTCCCCTTGGTCAACTAGGTGGGTAACCTTATCATAGAAAGAAATTAGGTTTGTTAAGCAGGACTTTCCTCTCATGAACCCATGCTGGCTAGAACCAATGACTGCGTTGTTTTCCAAGTGTCCTTCAGTAAGTTCCAGAATAATCTTCTCCATAATTTTGCCAGGCATAGAAGTAAGACTTACACACCTGTAGTTACCAGGATCTTCTCTATTGTCCTTCTTGAAAACTGGGACACCACTTGCCAGCTTCCAGTCAACTGAGACCTCTCCATATTCCCAAGACTGTTGAAAGATCATTGAGAGAGGACTCACTATGACAACAGCCAGCTCTTTAAGAACCCTTGGATGGATCCCATTATGCCCCACTGACTTACAGGGATCCAGCTGGAGCAGGAAATCCTGCACATGTTCAGGGCTGGTAGGGAGTTTATAATTCTCACAGTCATGGTTCTCTATCCCAGGGCTCTGGGGGTTCCTAAGCCCCTCCTCAGTGTTGAAGACCCAGGTGAAGAAGGCATTGAATGTCCCTGCTTTGTCTGCATCCCTGTATTAATGCTTCTTCCAGTGCAACAGAGCTTTTTACAATTTAGTTTGAGCCAAAATGGGAAAAAAAGAAAGAAACTTTATTTGAGACAGACGGGGAGTGTGCTCACTGGGAGGTTGTCACCTTTTGCAACTTCCTTGTATAGAGAAGTCTCTGGATATGTATCACCCTTTTCCTCCTTGAAGTTGGGCCAGTCAGGCTGATTAGCACACTGAGAAGAAAAACATTTAAGACTGATGTAAATGTGATATATACTCAGAACATCATGGCTGTGAGAGGAGACTGGGAGGGAGATATCAACTTTTCTCTAAGCTTACCAGCCCTTCTGTAGGGCACTCATGATGGTACTGAAGCCATATGGTGCTGATCAGGCCATAGAAGCATCCTCAAAATCTTTTCATACTTCCCTTTCCTCAGATAATTTTAATCCCAACACCCTTTAGGAGACTTTGCTGATCTCAGGAACCTTTTAGCAGTTTAAAAAGTGCTGAGCCATCATGTCTTCTGCACACCAAGACTTCCTTCTAGCAGAGTGATGCCAATTACTACTGTAGTTTCCTGGTTGAGTTTTAGGTCATAAAAGCAGGTATTTATTTTTTTTGAAATGCCATTAAAAAAACTTTACCTTCATACCAGGCAAATGAAGGTTGAAATCAGGTTATACTGTGCATAATTTAATACTTATGTTCCTAATTGTGTTTTTGCAGTGTTTCACATTACAGTTTTTCCTTGTCTCCTAAGCTTCTTTCACTTGACAAATATACTTGTATTATGAAACTGCCCACTTTCTACATTCTTTTTCACTTTCTTCTCTCACATCAAAGCCAATATAAATAAAGAATAAACTGTTGAGCTAACAAAACTATTAAGAGAATACACTTTTTCCCCTGAAGCTGAAAAGATTTCCAATACCCTAGCAGAACTGTCTTAGATCAGTAATTGTTAATGGAATAAAACAGTGTCAAAAGGTAAACACGGTTGTTTGATAAGTCAGGTTGACTGTGCCTTTCTGGACCGTGTCTCTTGCCTGTCTGCTTTTGTTTTGTTAAGATTAGCTGTTCTCAGTTCAAGGGAGTAGCCAGAAAATGAATTTTGTATACACAGCTCTGTTTGCAACTTCCAACCCCTGCACTTTTTCATTTTAGCGTGGCTAGCATGTATCCTGCTTCAGAGCAGCTTTCACAATGTCTAAATCAGCCATTGTGGGTGTAACACTGAGTGAACCTGAAAAAATGAGCCAGGGAAAGCCATGCACTTGGCTTTTCGAAAACACTTGAAAGGCATAAAAAGTTATCCACTCAAAAATTCCAGCAGGTTGAACAACAGTCTGACCTTTGCCATAAGGAAAAAGAGGGACATATTAAGCAAATTTTATGTCATTTTCTGTAATAGTTCTGCTGATACCTATTTTGTTCCAGGAGCAGTTCGTGGCCCTGCTATGGCTGAGGACTGTAATCCTGAGTCTAGGCCTCCAGATATTTATGTCTGAGCTCCAGATAATCCAGTTGTCTCATTTCAAACACAGATTGGTAAGAATAAAAATTCTGTGGGAAAAGCCAGTCTCACAGAACAATCCAAGCTGGGGAAGGACCCTGAGCACAGTTTGCCTTTCCCAATATTCAAGAAGACAGATCTCATGAGATGACCTGAGAGGGCAGATTTTCTCCATTTGGAGTAAATGCTTTGCCAACGCAACACCTTTGCAGCCCAACACCTCTCCTAGACAGTGGATATCTTGGTGCTGAGACAGATCTAAAGTAAGAAATGGGCAGAAAAATGTTAGGAATATCAAGAGTTAAATGGGAGGTAACAGACTTTTGAAGGTCTAAGTTTTGGCTCCGGGCACCTAAAATGCCTGTTATATCAAAGTCTCTTTGCAGATTTCACCATTTTTCTGCCTCTGATGCATTTGATGAACAAATATGATATTCTGTTGTCGGTACCACATAGGCTACTGCTGTTGGGGTGGAGGGTGGTCGGGGGCAAGTAATCAGGACCTCTGTGAGTAAGGCACAGGCGGAGTACTCTATGTGAGGAGCAGTCAAGAAACAAATACATATTTCTTTGTTAAACAAAATTCCAATTAAAGATACATTCTGAGAGTAAGCATTCTGAGAGTTCACACAGGACAATCAATATTCTTGATGCCCCAAGCAAACACTGAAAGAATGGGATAAAGTTAAGCAGAGGGAATCGCAGAGTTCAGTTTGGAAAAGTTTGCTGAGTGTGAGATCTGTACTAAAATTGGCGCAGTTTGCATAAATCTAAACTATTGTTAAATATCCCTGCGTGCATAGTTAGATAGCACTGCTAGGGCCAGAAATCTCTTTGTGTTCAACCCATGTGGTTAAATCTTGGTTAAGATGAAGTACTCCAAGCTAAATACATGCTCTGAATAGGGGCCTATGTGCTTGTGCTGTACTCCTGTCTTTAAAAAGCCACAGCTCTGTTACTACATGTAGAAATGTCTGTAGCAGAAGGGGAACCTCTCACAAAGAAATCCTGAAAAAAATGGGGAACATGCATCTAGGTATTACACATGATACTTTTCTGATTTTAGAACATTTGCTATCTCAAGAAAAACCTAAACAATTCTGGAAAACAACTACTGAGAGGATTTCCAGACAACAATATCAGACCATGTCCATCCAAAACTTGGTGGTCTCCATCGCTAAATTAATCCACTTAATTAAGGCAGGTCTGCAAATGAGCATAAGGTATCTTTTACAATTCCCTTTGACTGACAATCTCTAGTTCTCTATCAGAAGTTTTCTTTCTTTATGGATACATATTATTTCAGCTATGCCTGATGCAGCCCTCCAATATCACACAAAATCTGCACCCATTCTGTGGAGTGTAGGTTGCTTTTTTGGTCCAGTTCTTCATCAGCTTTCAAAACAGCCAGCGAGAGTGGTTACATTTTAAAGGCATTTACTTCTCTATCATGGTCAGTTAGAAGTTTGTTCTCTACTGCTTTCCTTTGATGGTGTCTCATGTTGTTTGCTGACTGTACATTTGCAAGAGCTACAGAGTCTGTGTGTGGAGCAGAGACAGCATGTGAAGGCAATTCTCAGCTTGTGCAATACAAAGGCAATGGTTGCCTGGGTTGGGACTTTTTGGTATTGCAGAAAGAAGCTGCTATTGTGCTTTACGTAATCATGCCCTGTTAATCATGCCCTGTTGGGTGAATGCATACCAGTCCTCATTAATGATGTTACTGTTATATTATGCTAATTGTATCTTTGAAGCTCTGTAATTCTGATTTTTCTGAACAGCTCAATAAAAAATTTAATTAAAAAAAGATGTTCTCTGAAAAGGGCAAGAGAGATGTTCTCTCAGGATCTAGGGAGAGAAACAAAGGAAAAGCTTCATCTGTACTGTCTAATTGATCTTAGACATAAAGACAAGTTATTAAATTAATTAAGGCCGCTTCAGATGATCTGAGAGTACACAAGTAGAAACTAGGCTGTGGACACCAGGACATAGGAAATATAAGCAAGACGAAGCAGAATTTCCCTCTTGGCTTCACCCTCCTCAGTAATCCCCTAATTAGGAAAAATTATTAGTATATTCTCCCCAAGATTATTCAGAGAATAGATTTCATTGGTTTCAGGAAAGTGACGACTAGATGCTGTTGCAAGATGTGACAGAATGCTGTCCAACACAGATGTGCTCTGCAGAGGTAGGGAACACCGGGAGATTTCCACTTTCTTCTTCTGGATGGAGAGTCCCTCGGGAGTTCAACCTTACCACTGATTTCTTGTACAAGAGCAGCCAAGCCTTTAAAGCCTATTTCTAGAACGATATTTAGTCACACAAGTAAGTTCTCTGATCTAGGCTTCAGTCTCTCCCGCTGTCTCAAAACTCCGTAAAATGAGGCTTTTCCACCTCATTTATCTCATCACATCTATTTTGGCAACCACTTCTGGAGGGTTGGAATGGTCTTTTCTATGCATGTAACTGACTACTGAAGTAAGCAATAATAACTCGA
>NW_010310078.1:58071-73716 GCF_000700745.2 Antrostomus carolinensis | reverse complement strand
CTTTCTATTGTAAGATGCCTGAAACCTTTCCAAATTTTGCTTTTTTTGTTGTTGTTGGGTTTTTTTGTGTTGAGAAACTCTCTTCTTCCCACACGTTCAGTTTTGTTCTTGGTTTGCAACTCTGAGCGTGGCTATGCAGTTCCAAAGGTTCTGGCTGGTCAGAGCCTATGGGGCTTCTGTCTTTCTGTCATTTCATGTGTCATGCAGACAACCAAAACCCACAGCAATAAAAACTTCACAGTATAAGAAACCCCCATGCGGCTGATGTATGCCACATGGTGTATTCTGTTTGTTACTGGTCACACTTGGAAAATATTCAGTTACTTTTTGCCACCCAGTCCCATTGTATAAAGCAACTTTTTCCTGTTTGAAATCCAGTGTGTTTTTGGGAAAAAAAAATAGCCATTTCTCTTGGGTGAGGTAACAAATGTCATTAGAGAATACAACTAGATTTTGCAGAGACACAGGTCTTATCTGCGTCTGTGATTTTCCTTCTTTTTTCAGGCTTTGAACTCTTAATGCACACATAAAATAAGTAAAGGTAATCAACATATATTGCTTGTCTTTAAGAATATTTTAAAGCTTTCAGTTAAAATCCAGTGATGTGCATGGTATTTTTCCACGACTCAAGGATCCATCGCATACAAAAATATTTGTCATGTCTTTTGTACAGACTATCCTACACAGAATAGCTTGTGCTGTTAACAATGGAGAATGCATGTAAGAATAAAATATAGCTACTAGCTAATGGGTCTCAGGAGACAGGCCAAAATATTTTCTGTTTGTTGGGTTTTTTGAGGGTTTTTGGTTGTTTGTTTTATTTTATTTTATTTTATTTTTTAGTTTTGACACAAACATTCATTTTAGTGAGCTGATTCCAAATGTATTCTCAGCTGGGGAGAAAGGACTGATGATGGTGGTAAAATATTAAACTGTTCAAGGTCCCTGCTTCACAGTATATAAAACCAGTCACATCAGCTCATGTTTCACATTTTATGTCTTTTCTATGAAAAAGACACAAAAAAATCCGATAAGCATAGCTCAAAGCTCCACCAAGCTGCCTGTACTACCAGCCTCCTCAGTGTGCAATTACTTACACATTTATAATGAGAAAAAGACACTTTTAGATAACTCGGCTGAATGGGGTCAGAACGCAAATGCGGTGTGAATTTGCTCTAACCGTGTGAAGCATGGCTCCTGTACAACTCCACATATTAAGGCAACGGGTGCTGACATCTAATTGCATCAGCCTGTTTATGGTCTCTAAGGGCCGGTCTAGTCACCAAAAATCATCAGGGGCTGTTTGGCTTCAAACCTCATTGATATGGACACACTTCATGCTTATGGGTGAAGATGTGCACAGAAGTGTTGGTTATGACCAAGCAGGAGGTGCTGAGGATTGTAACTGAATTAAAGTTTAAATAACAATACTCCACATTCTTGACAGCTACTGCAACTTCATATGAATCTGGCTGCTCTTGGTTTCCCCGTCACTGAGAGACAGTAAGGGTAGAAGCTGGTTTTCTGGCTCCAGTCTTACCTGGGTAAGCTGGGCTCAGGAAATGGTGTGCGTTGACTGCTAGACTACATTGTGGGAATTCAGTCCTGAGGATGCATTCATGTCACAGATTTGCTCTTTGCAAACCCCATTGAGCTAAGCTTAGAGGTACAAAGGTACTTATTCCTCCTTTCCTTTCCTGTCAACCCAGGTGTATTTTGAATGCCAAGACAATAAAAGCATCTCTACTTATGCAAAGATCCATATGGGAAAGATATTTATCCCAGGCTAAATGTGATCACACTGTTTGCCTGGCTTGTGTCAGCAAAGCTTCTGTGCTTGGGCCTGGCAGTCTGAGCAGCAAGTGATGCCAAAACAGTTTTGACCACTACACTCAAAACCACTGAAGGACAATACTTCTTCACTGAGAACAATGGCCAGAGCTTGACAGCCATTATTCACAAAAGCTCCTGGGCGCTGGTATACCCAGAACTTGTTAGCATTTGCAGTAGGGCAGAGGCGTCAAGTTGCCCTCCAGTTTTTAGGGTCACGGTGAATTTAAGAAACCACAAATGAAGATGAACTCATAGAAGCCCTAGCAAAATACTCACCAGCAGCATTCCAGCCAGTGTGTTTCATGCACCGTGTTTAATACAATCTTGCACAGTTGTGGAAGCTATGGGGAGGGCACAATTGCTCTTAGATGGGAATAGTCTAGTGGGTGGCTTCTCAGCCATGGCTCAGTAACCGTGGAAGGCAGGCAGGGGTGTGTGCAGCACTTCTTTTATTGACAACGACATTTGTAACTGGAGAGAGCAAGATTAAGATTACAAGATGTAAACACAGAATAATGACAAGATTAAGTTCTCCAGCACATGCTGCTTGAGCTGTTATAAATTACAGGCTAGAAGGGTGCTCTCAATAGTTGCAAATTGAAAGTTTGATAGACAAAATGATGCTGGGATGTCATATGTACGTGATAAAATGCATTCAAATTTGTCATTTTCTCTTTAAAAGACTGATAAGGGCTCATGACTTATTGTAACATATTACTTGAATTACCATTATTTTATCCACAAACCAGGACGCAGTTTTGAAAGGCACAATTTGAGACCTATAATACAAGAGCTGTTCTCATTCTCAAATAATTGACACTGGAAATGTGAGGTTGACACAGATGGAAGAGGAAGGGCAAAGACAAAACCTCATCAAGATCAAGAATGGTGTCTAATTCCAGTAGTTCAACTGCAAAGACCAGATGCAGCGGCTTCATGAATGTTTGTGGATCCTGTCTCGCAGGTGGGAGTCCCCAGGGGAGGACGCAGTAAGGGACCTCTTGGAAAAGTGTAGGCAGAGATATTGGAGAGTGCAGTCAAGCCTGGAAGCTGACAAAGAGACTTAATGCCTTCATGTTGTAGCATCCCCACTCAAAATGGTGCCTCTCATGTGAAAGGTTGCAGGTAATAACTTCAAACTGCCACCAGTTTGAGCTGAAAACACTTTTTTCCCTCAGCACTAAATGAGGATTAGGCCTTTGTAGGGTTTTTCTTGGTTTTGTTTTTTGTTTGTGTTTTTAAATTCAGGCCAAAATTAATAGGTCAGATTAGAGCCAGAAATGAAACATGGCTACTCAAGTTTTCAGGCTGCTATGGCAATCCACTAAAGACTCCTGTCCCTGCTCTATCAGAAACCCAGTTTCAAGAAAAATTGTGAGCCCCTGACTTAAAAGCTTTGCTAATTATCCCCCTCTGTAAAGAGGAAAGAATATTAAAAAGGTCACTAACCAGGTTCATGTACCTTGCTTATATAAACCTTGTTGCTTAGAAATGGCACATGTCCAATTCCGGAAAATATAGAAAGGAAAGAATAAAAAACAATTGCTGTTTGTAAAGCTGGAAAGGATGACACAGGCCATGGACAGGTCTGTGTTGGAGTATGGGAATGTAATCCTTGTGGATGGGCACTGAAGGGAATCACACCTGCCTGCTTCCTGCATGAGCACAAACCCACTTCTGTTTGCCCTGGTTAGTAACAGAAAAACAATTTTATCTGGAACACTTAGAGAACTGTAATGGCATAAAGTAATTTCTCCGCAGGCATTTAGGGGAGATATTAGGAAAAGTTTAAATACACTTAAAATTAGAAGAAACACGCTTGTGACATCTCCCTCTCTGGAACAGGTTGTATTTGTCAGGGATACAAGGAGATTTCACAGTGTTTTGTTCTTCCCTCAATTTCTAGGATCCCATGATTTCAATAGTCATTCAAGTTTTGTAATGTCATCTGAACTAGGCAACTGTTTTGAAAGTTTCCAATACAGAAATCACTTACTATTACAAAAGGATTGAGGGCTAGGAGAGAATTGCATCATCAGGGCTTGGCGTGCGACCATGCCACTGAGTCCTTAACAAAGAGAGGTGCTCTCCCAGCCAGCCTTAAATAGCTTGTGCTCACACCCAAATTCAAGCTGACACTGTGGGCCAGAGCCTGCCCTCCTGCTTGATAGCAATAACCCAGTGGTGAGTTGGATTCTCTGCTGAAGTGGAGTCAAAGCACCCATGCCTCGAGATGCGCGTCAGGTGCCAATCGGAAGCGTAGGAGAGAACATTCTCCTGTTCATTAACTATTGCTAAATTGTCTAGTGCAGCGTTTCTTGTTCCATTCTCCAAAGCCTCAGTGAAATGCAGGCTTTTGGAGAGGAGAGATGACTGGGCTGGAACAACAGGGCACCTCTTGTGTCTTCTACCATGTCGCTTAAAAGACATTTGGTGCATGTGGATGATGCAGGCACACTGGAAGGATTCAGATGACTCACAACCTGCTTAAATGAGTTTTGCAAACTGCATGTGTTCTGTTGCTAAAAAGATATCATGTGCCAGCAAATAAGAACCCCAAAATGGAGAATGCAGAGAAAATAAATCCTTTTGCTTATGAGTGAGGCATGGGGCATCTGGGGCTTTGCAAGTGATGCTTATAGAAGTGCTGCATTGATGGTGTTCTTTGAGAGCTCTTTTCTTTAACAGAGAGCAGCTCATGGACCACCTGCCAGAGCAGTATCTCCGATGCAGGCTCTGGTATCTCCAGACTCTGCCCAGTTGAGTCTCCAGAAGCTTTTCCTCTATAACAGACAGACCTTAAGCACAGACACCTCTAGGTCAGTTGCCTTGAGCAGAAAAGCCAGCTGCTATCCTTGATTTTGCATTTCATTCCCATTTTCAATGCAAGCTACTAAGGACAACTTCCCTTTCCCATTTTCTTTCAGGAGACAGAGGAAAATGTCTTTTCCCTTTCCCTAGATCCCATCTCCCCCTTTCTTCTTGCTTCAGCTGTTATCAGTTTTTTTTAACAGTTTCACTTTGTTATAAACTTAGCTGCCAGGCTGGTTTGAAGTCCTGTAACCTTTTGTAGGCCAGGTTGGGGCAGAAGGTCTGCCCTGCCTCATGACATAAACATTGTAGGTTGTTTTTTTTTCCAAGAGTGTGTTTTGTGGTTGGTTTTTTTTCCTAAACAATGAAGCAAACTATTCCCAGAAGTGGTGATGACAGCCTGCTGGAAGACTTCCTGGTCATCACTTTAGTGCCCAGTTGATAGAAAAGCACATCACCTTGGCTTTGTAAGGGCAAAAGCTCGTCGTGTGTCTTCAGGCAGTGGCCCTCTTGCCTGCCTGGCTGGCATCTTCCAGTGACAGATCTGATGTATGTGGTCACAGGCAGCAAAACCCTGGTCTTCAGCACGTTTGGTCTAGCAAACACAAGAGTAGTCAGGTCTTCATTCTCTCATGTTTTCCTATGTCAGTGGTGAATTTGTGTTGTATGGTCCCACAGAGATGTTTGCTATCTGAGCAAAGGTTTGGTGCAGCTTCATCTCTACCAGAAGTGGGTACCTGAATGCTCAAATTACCTTTGTTTTGGAAAAAGCTCTTTGAAGTGAGGCTATACCCCACACCACTGGTGCAAATGGGTGCCTTTATCCTCACACAGGCTTCTTCTCAGACTAAGCAGGACCTGCTTTAAAATAGAGCAGGTTCCAAACTTGCTTTCTGCACCAGAGGTTAGGTCCTGCTTACTAGCTGGATGAGAGTAAGTATATGCAATGGTAGTGCCCTACTTTTTGTATGCAGCTTTTATGTGAGCAAATAAGGAATTTTATTTGCTGTGCCTAGTCGGTCCTTAATCTATTTGTGATCTAGATTCTCACTCAGAAAGAATCCCATCAAGGCATCCAACTCCCTTGAAATGGGACGTAGGCAGGGTACACTTGATTGTTCATATAGAAAAAATTCATGTCACTCAAGTGCAAATTCAGGGATACCTTCCCAAGTGCTCAACACCCACAACTTAGAGTAACTTTTCAGAAGAGACCTGCATCCCTTATTATGTCAGTTTGGACCAGTTTTTCTGCAGAGATCAGTCCTCGGTTTGCTGGCTCTCAATCCTGCCAGTTGTTTTGCTGCTTACATGAGAATTGAGCAGATCTGAAGATCTGGTCTTCAGCAAGCGCTGAAAAATAACACATTTCAAGTATTGCACATTGTAGGCATTGCAGTCATCTGGTGCTTGCCAGACTACAAGTAATCATGCCAGCAGCTAGCAAGCTGTCAGTTACTAGCGTAAGCTTCAAATCCATCAGGAATTGTTTATATTTCACAAGGGGATGGAGAGAGAGAAGATTTATTTCATTTCCCTTTAAAAAGTGTGTGTGTGTGTGCGTATGGCAGAGGGTCAAGATAATTTTAGAGACAGATTTCTCAACGGGATCCCTTACGAAGGTAGTCCTGTTGGAATTAACAGCTCCTCGCCTTGGCATGGCTCCTGGTAGCATGGCTGAAGGTGCAGAGGAGGGCTGTTTCCCCAGGCTGAACCTTGCAGTGGGTGCTCTGAGCTCTGCTCCAGCTACACAAACCTGATTTCCAGTGCTGGGAACACTGCTGAGGCCTTATCTTCATCCCTCTGACATTTAAGTGGCTCTGCTGTGCTTCTGGAAAACATGATTCCTTTCCTGTACCTCAAATCATAAGCCCGGGATACAGGTTCCATAAATACTAATTCAAACAGGGAACATCAGGGCTAGATGATATCCTTATCTGGTACTGTTTTCACTGGGCCTGACAGCCAGGCATTGGTCTGTGTCATAAATTCAGATCCAAACTCACTTCCATAGTGTGGTCAATCAGAGTGGACGGACTCTGTGGGGTGACTGGTGGTCAGGATCTGCACTGAGTCCCCTTCAGTACATATGTATGGATGTGCACAGGCTGGATCCAGACACACACATCAATAACATGGTGGGGGAGAGAGGGATTTTAGAGATCAAGGAGTCAAAATTATATTTTTTGTCATTCTTTCAGTGGCCAAGATAATGGGCAAGGATTCAGATGACTCATCAGTTCTCTGCTGCTGTGTGGTGGGCTTAAAAAATGCAAAGACATACAGTACACCTGGGCTAAAGTACTCAAGCTTCCAGATCTGTAGGTGATGATGTTTGCACCCTTCCTTCTTCTCTCCAGGGCCAGGGGGAAAAGAAATTTTGGAAAAAAATATGAAAATCCCATGAGAAACAATAGAGTGGGCAGCAAGACTCATATGGCCTGTTGCAGAGTAATGACTGAGATTTTTTGTTATCTTCTACTTTCATTCGCAATAAGAACTGCTGTTATCATTGAAGACTGTTGCACTGAAAAAATTAAATCCATGGAGCTGGAGGGGCTGTTGGGAGACTGGTCAGCAGTTTATTATCTGCACTCTCTAGGAAAGTAAACTTGCTGCTTTTTACTTCTTCAGGATGCAACAGAGCAAACAAAGTGGACCTTGGAAAATTTTAAACCTTTAAAAATTGTACAGAGAGGCCCTTTTCAAATTGGGCACTGCACAACACTTAAGGCAGATTAACCATTTTTTGAGAAATCGGGGATTTTAGTGCAAGCTTGCATTTTCAACAGAGTACAGGAGATATTGTACTGATTCCTCCCTCCATTAGAGATCTAGTTTTCAGCAGAGGAAAGGGAGAAGGGGAAGAAAACAAACACCCTGATAAAGCAAAAGCTTTTAACTCAACTTTGGTGTTGCAGCTGCATCCAGCAATGTTCTGCCCCAAATAGCTGTCAGGATGTCCCATGGCAGTTGTAGGTCAGGTGTTTCAGACCACCTTTCTTCACCTTGGTCCAGGTTGCCACTCCTCCTGCATGCTTCAGCATTCAGCCTTCCCCTTGCCCAAAGGTATCCTGCTCCTGCCAACATTTCATAATCCTTTTCCTGGGCCCCAGACCCAGCTCTGATTTACACTCAGTTTGCTCTGCTCCAGCCTTGCAGAGGGCAACACAAAACAGAGGAATAACTGGAAAAAAGAGCTGGCAGGAAAAATCAGTTCAATAATTAAGACTGGAGCAACCCCCATTTGCTCAAGTTGGTTGTGCTACACAAACACCAACTGTGGGGCCTCGGGGCTCTCCCGAATAATGGAAGGCCAACGGGAGTCAATGAGGCCGGCTCCTTTGATCCCAATTTCTCAGCAGCTGTGCAAGTCATGGCCTTTACGTATCTTTCTGCTGACTCATGGTGAATCATTGCACGCTGGTACTATAAAGCCGTCTTGGAGGGCAGAAATGAAGTTTGTGCTCACTTTAAGACCTTATTATGCCCTCAGAGCAGTGTGAAGAGGCCTTTGTACAACCTGGAGTCAGGTTCATTATATTTGTATCCTACTACAATATAAATTAGCATTATTTGAGCATAGTCATTATTTGGAAGAAATGACAATAAATTAAGGTACCAAATTTATAATTAAGGGCCAGCAAGCTAGTTAATTAATCTTATATCTAATTAGCCAACAATAAATTACCCAAGTAGGACTATAAATCTATTCAGTGAGCTCCAACAACTGGGTGCATAAAGACCTGCCCCATGTTGTTGGGAGCTCTTGATGCCATTCGACTGCTCTTTGTCTCTCCGGCTGCCCCAATGCCCCACCTTCGGGGCTTCTGTCTGGTTGAAAGCTCCTTTGGGCAGAGATCATGCCTTTGAAGTGGCTTAGATCCCCCTAGCACAAAGTTTAAGGGCTTCATGAAAGTAATCAATTTTACTGAAATTTAATGCAGGATGAATTGTGGATTTAGCCCCATCGCTAGTCTCAGTAAGCAGCTTTAAAGTGCTTTTCTATGTGGTGGTTTGTAACATCATGTGCTAAAGAGCTGTGTAATGGGCAAAAATGACCAGCTACTAGTACACAGGCAGACTGCACTTGGAAAATCACTTGAGAGATTGTTTTGAACAGGTTGATGTGTCTTTTATTGGAATTGTAGGCTCCACAGTATGCTATGCTACATAATATGAATTGCAAGTTCTGAAATGTTTGGGGGTTTTTTTGAACCTATGCAGGGCTACATTTAGCAGGTAGGCAAGACCAGGCAACACAGCTAAACATCATAGAGGTACAGTTTTTTTAAGAAGATCCTAAAGCTTATTTTCACAGGAGCTGCCAATACAAAGAGGGATTTGTGACTACAGTTGAGTTAAGGAGCATAAAAAGTACATGATGTCTCTATGAAAATTACAGTGTCTCAGCTGTGGCTGGCTTCAGGGTTGTCTTTACACAAAACGCTGTACCGCAGCCAAGCTGTGTCCTGAGGCTCTGTGTTAAAACACATGCAGCAAACAATGTGAAGAGATAAACCCTGTCCCAAGAGCTGCTTGCGTGACCACAAATGCGGTTTATGGCAGCTCAAGGATGGTGCTTTCGTTAACCTACTACAGGCTGCAGGGTACATGTGGCCCTAAACAGAGGGCACACACCCACTTGGGTGAAGTCTTGGCTCTGAGAAAGCCAACGGGAGATTTGTTATTGTCTCCCACAAAGTTTTTCTTGTCCATTACTGCATCCCTCTTATGATTGTGGGCCAATGTCTCAGCTGGTGTAAAAGCTTCCCTGTATTTACTGTGCTTCACTGATTGATTCCAGTTGAGAATATGGTCGGCTGAACACCATCTTCCCTGGGCAAAAATGCATACGTGCACTAGTAAAACTCAAGGGTATAACCCTTAAAGTCTCCTCAAAGAAAGCTCACAGAAGAGAGTAAATGATGTGGTTTATTAGGCAACTTTAGAAAAACCTGGACAAAAGGAGATTGCCTTTAGCTGGCCCATCCTCTGACCATCTGAGTAGCTTAGTAGCTACATCAACAGGCCAGTCTCCTGATGGATGCATCTCCACTAACTTCTGTTTCCTCTGGCAAAGAACCGGGGCCTTTACATCAAATGCACTTGAGGGCATTAACCATCTTGCAATTTGCAAAGGTGTTTGCAATGATTTATTATCAAAGCTTCCCTGTCATGGAAGCCATGTGTAGAAGCAGAGCTTTGCCAATGCCTAGCAAATCCCTGCACCAAAGTAAGTTTGCACAAAAGTAGTAAAATATAGAGTAAACAAAGCATGGCATGAGGCCATGGAGCTGAATGTTTCCAAAAGAGGTATCTTTGTGGGCAGACATGGAATAAGATGATATGAAAGAAGACATAAAGCAAGAACACAATAAGGAAGAAGAGCCAAAATTCTGCCTTGATTTACTCTCATTATTTCAGGCAACATTTGGAAATTATGGAATCAGTTTGAAGATCATGAGATTAAAAATAATCCAGGTTCTTCATCTTTCTGAGATGTTATTTTCTGTTGTTTGTCTTTAGCTTGCTTTTAAACAAGACTTACATCTTGCACAATGGCATGACTTCAGGGCAGACCTTTGACAACAACATGAAATATCATTAAATGAGCCAGGGCATGGAGAAAATGAACATGGAGCATCTGTCTGTGGCTCAAAGGAGAGCTAGTCACAGCAGAGAGGTCGTGAAGAAGCTGCAAAAGGAAGCCAAGAAGGAGCAAAAAGCAACAGAGCTTCTAAACAGAGGAAAACTTAAAAAAAAAGGTGTATTTTAGGCAGAAGGAAAGGTGAGTGAAGACCAGTGGAGACCTGCATTGCCACTGTCCTCTTCTAGGTCCAATTATTGTATCTGTCCTTAGCAATAGGAGTGATGAGAAACCTTCTACTGTGTTTTCAGGAGTAAATTCACGTTCTTTTTGACAATGCATTTTGTGAGCAGATCTCCTCATCTGTTAAAATAAAATCTGATTCCACTAATTATCACCAAAAAAAGGAAGGCCAAAGTTCACCACTGTGGGATCCAACTGATTAACAAAGTCTCCTTGAGGCCATTGGTCATTCAGAGATTGTGAGAATATCCTTTTCCCAAAACAACCATATCACATCTTTGCCTGTTCTTAAAATCGTATTTGAACCAGCCCTTTTGGAAATTCTTAAGATGCTTGGTTATGCTTTGTTTACTCTCAAATTGGAATAAAAACCAGTGCAATGCAATTGGAATTCTAGCTGAGGCAAAAACATAGGGACTAAACTGCTCCATTCATGGTTTTCAATCCAGTTTGGCAGATTCAAGGCATTCAGATAGATCTTTGGAAAAAAATCTGATATGAAAGTAAAGCTGTAATGAATTCAGTACTGAATCTCTTCCCAGTCTCATGGGCCCAGAACTTCAGCCCTGGGTTTCTGTTCCTAGGGTCAACCCTAATTCCTGCACTTTCAGAATCAAACCATTCCCATTCTGGGTCTCCATCTAAGCACTCCAACACACTTTGGGATTATCATACTTTTTCTCAGGAGCATGTGTTGCTTACAGAGAATTTCTCTGACTAGTTCTAGGACTGTAACAAATGGAAACCTACATGTTGCTTTACCCTTTTAGGAGGCACAATTTATTTGCTTCCTTAAGAAAACGAATGCTGACATATCACTTCATTTATCCAGAGTTTGGAATGCTGAAATCTGCGGTAACCATTTTTTTTTTTGCCTACTTTCAGAAATATTTTGCAATACATACACCTACTCATTAGATTTCAGAAAATTTCGCCAAACTCACCCACTCTCTAGATAAAAAAAAAAAAAAGAAGTCCAGTTCAGTCCAAATCCACAACATGATAACAGGCTTTTAAACAAATAAGCACATTTCTCAAATAGAATCCATATCTGCTAAATCACTTGTACAGCAGTGGAGTAAATCAGCCCATAGACTAAGTGATACTTGATAGAACAGACTAGCTGGATATAAAAGCTTAATTTTTTCATATGCAGCCAGCATTAATGCTTGCAAAGCCAAGATTCACCGTTTAACGTTTTGAATGTGCTCTCCAGTTTTACTTTCTTGCTGTTTCAAGCACCTCATGTCGTTTTTTCTTGGAGTCTGCATAATGTACATATACGCTGATCTTTAACCTCTGTGTCATCACCCAGACCAAAATCAATAGATGGATATGACACTGGTGGGACCATTTGCCCATAGAAGTTCAAATGGACAGATGGGCTGTTGTATGAGCATGGGGCCAAAGAAAGTTGGAGGGGGTTTTATTTTTTTGGAATGTGAAATGAAGCTCCCAGAAACTGGATGCAGGAGGTGGGTTCAGCTTCAGTGTCAGCAAAACCACTGCAGGTACTATGACCTTCGCATCTTGAGGCATGGTGAGAAGGTTGCTTGCCTTTGGGCTTTGCTGTTTTCTGTCTTTTTGTTGTACAAATTCCCCCAAGATCCACATAAATATCACTTTCTCTCTTGGACTAAACTAGCTCATGAATAATAAAAGAAAACAGCAGTTACCCTCCATGGTGCCTGTAAAATTCCTTGTCCTAAGGGACAGTGACTGTTTTCTCCCAGGTTTCCCTCCGCAGTGTATGAAATGTGGTTAGACATTCAGAGCCTGGCAGCTGCTCACTTATCAGCCCTTCACACCGGGATGGGGCAACTATACACTGGATTAACTCAGATTAACTCAGATGGATAGGGTGGGTGGAAGCAACATAAAACGGGGCTCCCAAAGACACAGCTGCACGTGAGGCCATACAACAGCATTTGGCTGTAGAAGGCACGTGCTTGCCAAAATTCGAGTCTTTGAGGTCCTTGGGTATCATGAGAGATACACAGGATCAAGATGGGAGCCCCAGTGTTTGGGTGAGTAGAGGTGCTTGAAAAAACCAGTGGAACCCATGCGATGCCAGCCCCAGGGAAGGGCAACTTCACTCCTCCTTATACCTGGACAGTGTTGCAAAACATCATTCTTATCTATGCTCTGGTCACCCTGGCTCTGAGTTTCTGCTGGGTTTGACCTCCATGTTTATAGCAGTGCCCTTCCCCTCCTCTTAGAGGGGCTGTAGAGACTGAAGCACAAAAATGCACAAAACAGACCGGTGTGTTCACACTTGAAACGTTGTACAGCTGGAGCGTTACTGCCATTTCCTCTCTTCATATTTCTTTCGTGCCCATAGCACTCCATGACTGAAAATCAAGCAGACACGTTGAATTGCAAAAATAAAATATTTTTAGTTCACATTTTTGCAAATGTCTTTTTTTTTTTCCCCAAAACAGTGTATAACTCTTTATAATACAACCTAGTTAATATTTCTCTTTCATTCTATACTAGCACAACACTTTAGAAAGTGTTTGGGATGGGATGAAAAAGGCAGACTGCACTTTAGGAATAGACCACCATTCCCAGGCAAAATGATCTTTAAAAAAATATCATAATGAAATCAATATGTATTATTACACATAATGAAGCAAAATGTATATTTTTACATATTAACACTATTTGCTTTTACTCTTTACATGTAGTCATGAAAATATTTGTTTTTGTGCTTAGAATAACAAAATGAAAGCTCAGTGTTCAGGCTTTATCTGACTGGCACTTATTATTCCCATATGTTAGGGCAACAACCAGATTGCTCTGCCAGTTAATTCTGTGACTCTTTCTCTGCCTTTTCATCTGATCCACCAAAGATTATTTTCTTTGCAGATATTATTGCAGAGAGGTGACCAATTGCCACTGGGCACAGAGTTAAAAATGAAAGGATCAATTAAGTTTATTCTTCATGTGAGAAAAAATGCACATTTGCTCAGAACATTAAATTCCATCTAAGTAGCAGAGATGAGGAATAAATTCCTTCGATATTTTAAACAAGACTGCCTGTTTTCAATAGCAGGGACGTATTTGGACTTTTGCTCTGGTGAGAAGTTCCACTCCCTGCTCTGACGACTGGAAGTGATGGCAAAATGTGCCATTGACTCTAGTAGAGCAGGAATCAAAGACAATGGGGGAACCCCAGAAGATGAACCTGATTTAGTTGAAGATGTCCCTGTTCATGGCAGGAGGGATTGAACCACATGACCTTTAAAAGTCCCTTCCAACCAAACTATTTTATGATTCTATACTGTTGATAAAATCAAGCTTTTTATCCCCGATATGTCTGAATCATCTACCACTTATGTGTGCAAAGTGTTTTTGCACTTTTTGTCTGAATGTACTACTAATCTGTCTATGGTGAGCCTTTGGAGGTATTCCACCACCACTCTCAAGAAGTTCTGTTGGAGTCAGAGTGCAGGTTCTGCAGAGCAGTTTAAGAAAGTAGGAACATATAATCAGTCATGATCTGACTTAAAGAGCACACTCCTCCTCCCAAGACACAGCATACCACACTGGGTCTTTGCATGCCTGAATCCTGTCAGAAACATACGACTATGCTATCCATAAAAATGAGTTAAGGAGGGAATGGATCTTCATCATCCCTTTAGGGGCAGTTAACTACAGCTAATAGGAGCTACAGTAGTACGCCTGTGGCTCAGTCACAACCCTCTTCCTGTCAGGGTCACTTAGTTTGCACTGAGTTCCATGACACTCTGCTTGGACACTTACTATGCCTCATCCTGCTGGTGTAAGGCTAGACACCTACATATTCTACACATCACCATGACAGTGGTAGTATAGCCCTGACCCACATCTGAGTCTGAAGTCTGAAGCCTTTTTTTCTTTTCTTGGGAATTCTGAGATGTCCTTGCAGCAGGACCTGGAAATGCTTCTCAGCTTCCATGACCAGAAGCACCCACACTTGTTCTTACTGCCTGGTGGGATGAGATGTCGCCATGCACCAATGCCCACCACCATACTCTGGTCCATCCATGGGGCTGGAAGGAACCCTGGTGGACACTGGCCAATTCCCTAAGTTGGCATTGGGGGTCATGGCTATGAGACATGTGGCTATGGGATCAATGACTACAGGTTAACACCATACCCTCATCCCAGCCATCATCTTGGGGAGTCTCCTGGAAAGTTGTAGCAGGAATATCACTAGTGTCAATGTTTTGTGTATATAGCTATGTACCAAGGGGAAACACCAAGATCAGATTTCACAGACCTCCACAGATCCCTTCACAGCATCCCCCTCTCAACATGTGCAGGTGGGCAGGAGCAGGGTAATGCAGTAGAGCTGTGACACAGACACCAACTACGAGCAGATATTGCCTCTTCATTTTCAGCAGTGCCTCCACAACACAAGTACTGAGGACGTATGGAGCAAGCTGAAGTCAGCAGGAGAGAAAAGGGTGGAGAGGGGAGGCATTTCATGGGAAACAGAGTAAGCAAAATGCTTCCCTGGGAAAAGTGTTGTAACAGCCATGATAACGAAGATAAGATGCTTCAGATGGATCCTGGAAAAATTGCACAGTTTCTCTGCTGCAGAACTGTTCATTCACAAAATAGTTTTGCCTCCTCATTATCAGGTTTACGGATAGTTTCTGTACTGACCAGCAGTGTGAGACTTTTCTTAGCTGCAGCTGCTCAACCAGAATCCGGACATAAAGGGACCTTATATATACACTTCATTCCCTTCCACTGACAGAGTAAATAGGGCAATATAAACAACTTTATATTGGCATAGTTCATCCCCATTGGGGGTGTTATATCATGTTAGAGAGATTTAGATGGTTAATGTGACAAAACTTGTGCATAGAAAAGTTAGGGTCTTGAATTAGTTTTTTTTTACTCCTTGCACTCTACATGACTCACAGTAACTCAAGCTTGTAAGAATAACAGAGTATAAATTGGCCAAGACTAAGCCTCTTTGCCAGTACAGATCTGTATTTAACTACCTGCATGCTCAAACCTTCCATAACCACAGAAATTTTGTACAAGGATAACAAGTTTCCTCCTAAGTAATGTATCATCTACTGCAAGCATTGTACATATGCCAAACTTTCCAAAGGAAATCAATTATTCTGGATTCTTTTATACCTAAATGCCCATCCTAAGAAAAGTTATAA